>NW_028318372.1:1505208-1806250 GCF_062004578.1 Staurois parvus
CAGAAGGAGAAGCAGCCATTTGACAGAGCAAGCAATGATGGTGTCAGGTGCTGGGGGTCCTGGAACTGAGGGAACAGTTAGTACTTCATGTTCCCCACTTAGTGGTGGGGTCTTCATATTGGAGCCTGCTGTGGTACATGATCTGCCTAGGGACCGAGCCTGGAGTCACCATGTGCAAGGTTTTGCAAAGTGTATGCCCAAGGGCAGAATATAATTAAAAAGAGCGAAAAAAGAGTGAAGTGGTGAGACAAGCTAGTGGAGTTAAAGTGGAACTGCACTGCATCTGAGCACCACCAACCAAAAATGCTATTTAATTCATTTTAATGATCAAATTAAAGCTTCATAAGATACACAGTGCATGTGTGGTAGTGTGTGTGCATGGCTCCACCATCCTCTGCCACGCACACACGCTACCACGCATGCGCGACCGACCGGCGGCCATTTTGGAAGTTGGAAGATTCAGATTTTTTGCTTGTTTTTGACAATTGATATCCGCCTTTATGTGAGTGCAACCACTTCAAATAAATGCTGTTTTAATGGTTTTACACTATGTAGCAGGGACAGACTGACAACTCACGGGGCCCCCGGGCAATAGGGGATCATGGGGCCCCTGTGTCCTTGCCCACACTCAAAGCACACCCAAAAAAAGCCTATAAAAAGGTACCAGGGGCATTTCATGGGGCCCCCCTACTGACCCTGGGCCCTCGGGCAGTGCCCGAATGCTCGAATGGTCAGTCCGCCCCTGCTATGTAGACTACTCTTCTTTTGCATGTTTCTTACCACGAATATTGGTTCCAGCTGGAGTGTTACAGTTAGCCCAATTAGGGTCTAATGCTTGGAGAATCTTTGTTATGTCTCCCTTGGTGGTTCGGAGGAGGTTCTGGCTGTCCAGCCGGATGGTTGTTTCACAACAAAGCGTGATTGACCACTCTTAACAGGGGGTCGTATCTCTTTGATAAGCCTTTCATATGAGTGATTGGTGACACATCAGCTGTCCTTGGATTTTTCTGTTTCATCACGGCCTCTGGGGACTATTCTTTATTTGAACATCTTGGATGGACAATCTTTTTATATAATTTTTCCAATATATGTTTTTTTCTCACTAATTGTTTTTCACTTTGATTAAACGCTGCACTTTATATGTACTATTGTTTTGTTGCCTGTTATCAGGGTATAGTACATTTGCAGTTTACTATCACTTTTAGCACAGATTTTTATATATATATATATATATATATATATATATATGTGTCATTCACGGCATGCCTTGAATGTAAGTGTTTTCGAAAACAGTTAAAGTTGTAAACCCTTCCATACACCCAGTGAAGTGACTGGCCTCAGGTGATACACAGAGATGAAACAAATCTGAGTTGTATATGTTTATCTGCAGTCTTCTATTCTCTACAGCTGATCAAAGTGCAGACTTTATACAGCTCGTCAGAGCTTTCAGAAAGCAGGGGGGGCGAGGAGCTGAATTTACACTCTGTAGAGATCAGGGAGAGCTGATTGGAGGGAAGGGACACACCCTCTTCACACAGCAGCACACAAGAACATAGCTGAAGCTGTCAACCACAGGCTGTGTGCTGGAGGTCCCTCCCCATCAGGGGCGGACTGACCATTTGGAGACTCGGGCACTGTCCGAGGGCCCGGGGTCAGTAGGGGCCCCATGAGATGCCCCTGGTACCTTTTTCATAGGTTTTTTTGAGTTTGAGCAAGGACACAGGGGCCCCATGATCCCCTATTGCCCGAGGGCCCCATGAGTTGTCAGTCCGCCCCTGGTCCCCATCACCCTTTTTTATCTTGGTGTCAGGAAAACTTATCAGTAGTGACCCATGCAGATAACAGAGGAAGGAGGCAGCAGACAGAAATGACACTTAGGGGTTTATTTACTAAAGCTGGAGACTCCAAAATCAGACTCCCTTCTGCATAGAAACCAATCAGCTTCCAGGTTTAATTGCCAAAGCTTCATTGAACAAGCTGAGGTTAGAAGCTGATTGATTTCTATGCAGAAGGGAGTCTGATTTTGGACTATCCAGCTTTAGTAAATAAACCCCTTAGTGCTCTGGATTGAGACAAGTACACTATAGAAGGATATGCTTTGTTCATATTTCCTGTCTTAGGTTCCCACCCTCTTTAAATTGATGGGTTTATTTCCGCTTTAAGTGCCATGTCCTGATTTGGGGAGATTTTGCCTCAATTCCTGTCCAGGATTCATGTGTCATAGAGATAGGAAGTAATAGAAAATCTCTCCAACAAGGACATAGATAGCAGGCTCTCCAAAAAGAGAAGGACTCCTCATCACAGGCAATTATTGCTGTGCCAACTACCCAACGTTGTGTGAGCTCCTGAGTGTGCACAACGGTATCATATAACAAAATCCCGTAATTAAAAGCGTTGGCTTAGCTGGGCTTTAAAATTCATTTACATCACAAACTCATCAGAGAAGGTTTCATAAAAGTCTCTGAAAACATTGCTTGTCTTTCATAATTAACGTTCCTGTCTATACAGTGGAATGTATGCTTTCCACAAGAGGGGGAGTAAAAGCTACAACATGCCTTTTCTTCTGTCCTCATCCTCTTTCTATTTATTTAATATATATCCACTCACTCCCATGCAGAAGCGACTAGTGTTTTTTAATTAGCAACACATTATATAAATGGAACTTTTGGAAAACCAAAACACTTCTGCACTTGAAAAAGGATTCTGTTGCCGTTGATTCGAGTTTTAATTAATTTACAGTGGTGAGAATAGTAATAGCGCCATTTGCTTAATGTTCGGCCGGCTGATTTCTGTTTAACACATCGCCATGTATATATTACTGACAAATTATTTTTATGGAGTTTTAAATTAAATTAAGAATTGTGTTAAGATTTTGTGGTTGCAAACTGGATGGGAATGTGTGACTGATGATTAGATTAGGGGAAAATCCAAATCAACCATTAAAGTGGTTGTAAACCCTTAGATATACCCAGTGAAGTGACTAGCCTCATAGGATACACAGAGATGAAAACAAATCCTCCTACATAAGGTGTATCTGTTTATCTGAAGCATTATCGCCTCTACATCCGTTCAATGTCCAGAATTTGCACAGCATTTCTCAGCTTCAGAAGGTAGGGGGCGGGAATCTGATGTCACACACTGCACAGCATAGAGCAAGGAGCTGAGTGTAATTTGAGACCTGAGTGGAAGGAAAAGACACACACACACACACCCTCTACTCATAGGGAAACATGCACAACTGAGGATGTCAATCACTTGCTGTGTTATTTGGGTGTGTGTGTGTGTGTGGGGGGGGGGGGGGTCATCAGGATCCCTTGGTGTTGGAACAGACTGTCAAAAGTGACTTATGCAGGTAATAGTGGAAGGAGACAGCAAGCAGAAATCACACTCAGTGCTTTAGATTGAGGCAAGTACACACAAGAGAAGGATCAGGGGCCGACTGACGACTCATGGGGCCCCCGAGCAATAGGTAATCATGTGGCCCTGTGTCCTCACCCACACTCCAACCACACCCAAAAAAAGCCTATGAAAGGTACCAGGGACATCTCATTGGGCCCCCTACTGACCCCGGGTCCTCGGGCAGAGCCCGAGTTCCCCAATAGTCAGTCCGCCCCTGAGAAGAATAGACATTGTTAGTTTTTTATTTAAACAAAACCTTAAAGTGTTACTAAACCCAGGACCCTGCATTCACTATATCTGGTCTCCCTGGACCCTGCATTCACTATATCTGGTCTCCCACAGTACACAGAAGATGGAAATGCAATTATTTCAGTAAATATAAACTGCTAAATACCTTTTCTCATCAGCAGTTAGAGCAGTCTTGAGACTTCAGCAGAGCACTGGTTAAAGCTTGTAGAAGGAGTTTTCTTTCTGCTCTAGGAGGATGCAGAACCCCTGACCTCTGTCTGGACAGTGCTGACTGGCCCTGTGCTGATCACATGCACTCTCCCAAAAAAAAAAACCCCTCTCTAGCAATACACACCAAACTGAGCATGTGCATGCGACTACGGATTCAGTCCATATCAGGTGATCATTTCAACAAGAAAAGAAAAGATCAAACAGCCTTTTTACACAATGCAGAGGATTAACCCCTTAGGATCCACAGTGAGTATAACAAGCGTGCTTTACTGCATATACAGACTGATTTTACTTTTGTGGGTTTAGTAACACTTTAAAAGAAAAATATAAGCTTCCCTTGTAGCTGTCCGATGGAGGTACCTTGTGCCCAGCACCCTGGCTCTGCTTTTAGCATGCTTAGATGTATGCTGCACTGTACACTTGTCATGCAATATACATAGGCAAAGGGTTTGTTTTTTTTTTTTTGCAAAAGAGACTTTGCATTTAGCTTTATGCAGTTTGGAATTAGAGATCCAGATAAGCATTCCGAATCCATAGAAGTAAAAAGGAGGAGGGTAAGGTGCCAAATAAAAAATTAACTACCAGGGTATCCTCCCATATGTTGGCAAAATGTTCGGGTAAGAATTAATGGGACTTTAAATATACCTCTGGTGTTCACATATTAAATTAACATATAACAACTGCATATGTGTGTAAAAGATTACAAAATGTTTATTTCATTAATTACATACAAAAATGTACATTCAAGACACATAGATCATATTTTCTGAATGTGTATATAGTCCTATGTGTTTCTTCGGTACTCCTGCTTCTTTCGGACACAGAAAGTTTAGGAGGAGGATGTACAGTTGAACATATTATATAAAAGATATTCTGAAAAGAGAAAGAAACTATAAGTCCACATATCCAATACAAATACGTACAAATGTATATTCAAGTACCTATTATGTGTAGTAAAAGGATATCAGTCAAAAACATCATAATTTGAATTTGATCCAAGAAAAATACATTCAGAGAAATTCTCTTACCCTTAAAGTGGGGACATAGCATGTAAACCAAAAATGGTGTTAGCTCTTTGTGCTTGCTGGCCCAAGGGAGATCAACCCAAAACATACATATCTCCAGGAAGGGTGAAACATCTAAATATAACCCATAAAGATAGAACATTCAGAATACGGTAATATTGTAGAGGAAAATGAAAGAGAGCGCACAAACCTTGCGCATTACCTCAATAAATAGTGACTAATTTCATTATTAAGGATATATACTCACAAAGTGATGGTATAACAGGCATAAGTAACCATAATCCAAACAGGGTTACAGGTAAATCCAAAAGGGGGGGGGGAATGTAGGCTAACACGTTTCGAAGGGTGCTCCCTTCTTCATCAGAGCTGGGTTGAGCAGATAGAGACTTCAGTATGGCAGAGATCCCATGGCAAGGATATATTCAGCCACTGAGTGTCAGTATTACAGCAGTTCAGTCTGTTTAGTGTCTATAATCAGGGGTGGACTGACAATTCATGGGGCCCCCAAGCAATAGGGGATCATGGGCCCCTGTGTCCTTGTCCAAACTCAAAAAAGCCTATGAAAAAGGTACCAGGGGCATCTCATGGGGCCCCATACTGACCCCGGGCCCTCGGGCAGTGCCCGAGTTTCCAAATGGTCAGTCCGCCCCTGAATATAATAGATATTAGCTGTCAGCACAATAAGGAACATGTTAAAATAAGGGCATCACAGTCAGATGATAAACAATGGATGATCAAAGTGAGTCACAAAAATATATAATGTGAAGAGAATAAAGCAAAATGAAGAAAATAACAATCATACCCCAGTAGGAATATCAATGCTTCAAATAGAGAAATGTTGGCTAAAACATCGGATATGAAAAATGGCTTCCAAGTAGCATATATAAATTCCACATAGAATTATCTAGGAAAGCCCACAGTGAAAACTGAAAATTGCTAGTAAGAATAATATAATACTATATTATAATAATATAATATATTATTAATTAATATATTAATATATATAATATATTATATTATAATAATATAAAAGAATACATTACTACTCCATGAATGTCCATAAAACAGGCCCGCCAAAGTTAAAAAACATATACATACCTTAGATCAACATAGAGACATCTACTCCTTACTGCATGCACAGCACATAGGAAGTACTGAAGACTTGGGCCCTAAGTTTGTAAAGGGGGAGAGCTCCAAGGGTCATAGGACGCATACCATATTCAGGAAGTATGATCCGTGTAGACCTATATCATAGGACGCATGCCATATTCAGGAAATATGAAACGTGTAGACCTATATCATAGGATGCATACCATATTCAGGAAGTATGAAACGTGTAGACCTATATCATAGGACGCATACCATATTCAGGAAATATGAAACGTGTAGACCTATATCATAGGACGCATACCATATTCAGGAAGTATGAAACGTGTAGACCTATATCATAGGACTCATACCATATTCAGGAAATATGATCCGTGTAGACCTATATCATAGGATGCATACCATATTCAGGAAGTATGAAACGTGTAGACCTATATCATAGGACTCATACCATATTTAGGAAATATGAAACGTGTAGACCTATATCATAGGACTCATACCATATTCAGGAAATATGATCCGTGTAGACCTATATCATAGGACGCATACCATATTCAGGAAATATGAAATGTGTAGACCTATATCATAGGACGCATGCCATATTTAGGAAATATGAAATGTGTAGACCTATATCATAGGACTCATACCATATTCAGGAAATATGATCCGTGTAGACCTATATCATAGGACGCATACCATATTCAGGAAATATGATCCGTGTAGACCTATATCATAGGACGCATACCATATTCAGGAAATATGAAACGTGTAGACCTATATCATAGGACGCATACCATATTCAGGAAGTATGAAATGTGTAGACCTATATCATAGGACGTATGCCATATTTAGGAAATATGAAACGTGTAGACCTATATCATAGGACTCATACCATATTCAGGAAATATGATCCGTGTAGACCTATATCATAGGACGCATACCATATTCAGGAAATATGATCCGTGTAGACCTATATCATAGGACGCATACCATATTCAGGAAATATGAAACGTGTAGACCTATATCATAGGACGCATACCATATTCAGGAAATATGATCCGTGTAGACCTATATCATAGGACGCATACCATATTCAGGAAATATGAAACGTGTAGACCTATATCATAGGACGCATACCATATTCAGGAAATATGAAACGTGTAGACCTATATCATATAACGCATGCCATATTTAGGAAATATGAAACGTGTAGACCTATATCATAGGACTCATACGATATTCAGGAAATATGAAACGTGTAGACCTATATCATAGGACGCATACCATAGTCAGGAAATATGAAACGTGTAGACCTATATCATAGGACGCATACCATATTCAGGAAGTATGAAATGTGTAGACCTATATCATAGGACGCATGCCATATTTAGGAAATATGAAACGTGTAGACCTATATCATAGGACGCATACCATATTCAGGAAATATGAAACGTGTAGACCTATATCATAGGACGCATACCATATTCAGGAAATATGAAACGTGTAGACCTATATCATATAACGCATGCCATATTTAGGAAATATGAAACGTGTAGACCTATATCATAGGACTCATACGATATTCAGGAAATATGAAACGTGTAGACCTATATCATAGGACGCATGCCATATTTAGGAAATATGAAACGTGTAGACCTATATCATAGGACTCATACCATATTCAGGAAATATGATCCGTGTAGACCTATATCATAGGACGCATACCATAGTCAGGAAATATGAAACGTGTAGACCTATATCATAGGACGCATACCATATTCAGGAAGTATGATCCGTGTAGACCTATATCATAGGACGCATACCATATTCAGGAAATATGAAACGTGTAGACCTATATCATAGGACTCATACCATATTCAGGAAATATGATCCGTGTAGACCTATATCATAGGACGCATACCATATTCAGGAAATATGAAACGTGTAGACCTATATCATAGGACGCATACCATATTCAGGAAATATGAAACGTGTAGACCTATATCATAGGACGCATACCATAGTTAGGAAATATGAAACGTGTAGACCTATATCATAGGACGCATACCATATTCAGGAAATATGAAACGTGTAGACCTATATCATAGGACGCATACCATAGTCAGGAAATATGAAACGTGTAGACCTATATCATAGGACTCATACCATATTCAGGAAATATGATCCGTGTAGACCTATATCATAGGATGCATACCATATTCAGGAAATATGATCCGTGTAGACCTATATCATAGGACGCATACCATATTCAGGAAATATGAAACGTGTAGACCTATATCATAGGACACATGCCATATTCAGGAAGTATGAAACATGTAGACCTATATCATAGGACGCATACCATATTCAGGAAATATGAAACGTGTAGACCTATATCATAGGACACATGCCATATTCAGGAAGTATGAAACATGTAGACCTATATCATAGGACGCATACCATATTCAGGAAATATGATCCGTGTAGACCTATATCATAGGAACGCATACCATATTCAGGAAGTATGAAACGTGTAGACCTATATCATAGGACGCATACCATATTCAGGAAATATGATCCGTGTAGACCTATATCATAGGACGCATACCATATTCAGGAATTATTAAAATTTTTAAATGCGATTAACAAAACAAATATTTTGTAATCTTTTATATATATATATATACAGTTGTTATATATAGTTACATAGTTAGTTTGGCTGAAAAAAGTCCATCCAGTTCAACCAATAAAAAAAAAAGTGAATTTGTTTGTGAACACCAGAGGTACATTTAATGTCCCATTTATTATTACCCGAACATTTTCCAAAATAATCATTCAGTTCGCCAATGGCAGCCCTCATGATTCTCTCATGAGTTCCTTAAAGAGCAACTCCACTTTTGTTAAGAAAAAAACATTCCCCTCTGGGTGATCAATGTACATTACAAGGATTTTAATAAACTTTGTTGCAGATTCTTACTTTTGCTGTTCTAGAAGTAGTTGTTTATTTGGAGAGTGAATCTGTATGGGAGTGATTTTATACTTCGCAATC
Organism: Staurois parvus; assembly: GCF_062004578.1. Classification (NCBI taxonomy): domain Eukaryota; kingdom Metazoa; phylum Chordata; class Amphibia; order Anura; family Ranidae; genus Staurois; species Staurois parvus. Next base: position 1,514,248 of record NW_028318372.1, read on the forward strand.
AGCTTCTGCACCTGCAGGGCTCTGAGGAAAGTGGCAGGGTCTGCATCCCTTTAGATGTGTTTTCCCTTTGAGAGTATCTCACCAAAACAACATTTTTTGTTGCAGGGGATGACAAAAATCTGACTTGTATCTTAGTGCAGACTTCTGGGAAATTCAGTAAGCCAATCACACAAGCAGGAAAGGACATTTTCAGGGGGTGTTCTGTGTACCATCTGTGTACAGAACGCCTCCAAGTCACCATATTGCATTTTACAGAAAATGACAGCTCTGCAGATTGAAAAGAATAGGTCAATTTTAGTAACATTCAATTACAATATGACTTGAATCGCAGTTGTATATGCTGTATTATTTTTTCATTTGCTAATCCACGAAAGTGGCGTTACCCTATAAAGTATATTTGTAGGCATAGGTGATCTATATCAATGATTTTTTTTTTCTTTCTAATTTCAAAGAATATAAAAGTGCCAAAATAATTGTGTGGGAAACTGCATGTTGTCAATTTAATTGAATTAAAATATAAGGAGCTTTATACTCAATTGCACATCTGGGACACATTTCTATTATCTTCATCGCTCCCGGTAAACACATCCGCCCAGCATCTCCTTTTCTGACAAATTGCTAAAGTTGAAGTTTAATTCACTTATATTTTGCCTTCCCCGGTTCAACCTTGCACCCCGTATCAACATGCTAATCAAATCATTAAATTAAACCTTTCTCTTTTCATTACATAGTACCGTATTTTAGACCAAATGACATCATCTCTAGGTCTCTGTGGTACTCTATGCCAAGCAGGCAGCTCATGGTTGGTGGGAGGGGTCAGTTGGGTGCAGGGGCGGACTGACTATTTGGAAACCTGGGCAATTGGGCACTGCCCGAGGCCCCGGGGTCAGTAGGGGGCCCCATGAGATGCCCCTGGTACCTTTTTCATAGGTTTTTTGAGTTTGGGCACGGACACAGGGGCCCCATGATTCACTATTGCCTGTTGGCCCCATGAGTTGTCAGTCCGCCCCTGGTTGGGTGCTGTACATAGCTTCTTGAAACATCTTAATGCCCTCAGGTGCTGCTGATCGTTCACAAATGTAAGAACCAAATTAATAAACGGGTGAATGAGGAACAGTAAGGATGGGGAGGAAAGAGCGGGCCATCACTGAGGAAATCTAATGCTGGAACAGAAGCACTGGGGGAGGGCGAACAGCTTCAAATTGAAGTTAGCATTCAAAGACTATTGCAGCAATTTTATCTATTAACCACTTGACCTTGAAGGTTTTACCCCCTTCATGACCAGGCTATGTTTTCCTATACAGCACTGTACTACTTTAACCACTTGCCCTCCGCGAGATTTACCCCCCCCTTCCTGACCAGCCCATTCTTTGCGATACAGCATTGCGTTCTTTAACTGACAAGGGTGTACCCAAATACAAATTATGCCTTTTCCCCCACAAATAGAGCTTTCTTTTGATGGTATTTCATCACCACTGTGTTTTTTATTTTTTGCACTATATAAACGAGAAAAAAAAACAGACAAAAAAACACATTTTTTTAATTTCTGCTATAAAACATATCCAATAAGAACATTTTGAAAATCAAATGTCTTTCTTCCTTGCTACATAGTTTTGGTAAAAAAAAAAATCCCATTAAGCGTGTATTGATTGGTTTGCACAAAAGTTATATATACTGGAATTTTTATGTATTTATTTATTTATTTGTTGCTTTTTTTCCTTTTTTTTTAATAGTGATGGCAGCGTTCGGCTCCTTATAGCAGGACTGCGATATTGTGGCTTACAATCAGACACTAACTGACATTTTGTGGGAACCAGTGACACTAATACAGTGATCAGTGCTAAAAATATGCACTGACACTGTACTAATGACACTGGTTAGGAAGGGGTTAAACATCTCGGGTGATCAAAGGGTTAACTGTGTGCCTAGCTAGTGCGTGTATGTACACTGTCTGCAGGGGCAGACTGACCATTTGGAAACTTGGGCACTGCCCGTGGGCCAAGGGGACAGTAGAGGGCCCCATGAGATGCTCCTGGTACCTTTTTCATAGGCTTTTTTGAGTTTGGGCAAGGACACAGGGGCCCCATGATCCCCTATTGCCTGGGGGCCCCATGAGTTGTCAGTCCGCTCCTGACTGTGTGCTTCTTTTTTACTACGGGAAGTGATGGATCTTATTCCCTGCTTTGCATGGGCACACTTCCCCACTGTCAGAATGGAGCTCTGCCTTGTTTACATAGGCAGAGCTCAGTTCTGCGTCTCTCCTTGACGATCAGCGGGTGCTAGCAAACATCCACTGCACCTGCTATTATGATGCTATTGCCATGAAAAAAATCTTTGTGCTTCCACCATGTGCTATATAAACATAAAATGATAGCATCAAATGATAGCATCATATGGTCATTGATTTTATTGTTGAATGAATAGTGTACTAATGGGTCAGCCATAGATAACCAATACTCAGGATTATATTTGGGTCACTTGGGTGGACTCTTGTATATTTTATGCATAGTACCTATTCACATCTCCATTTAGTTATTGGATTTGAAACACCATCATATATTTTCAATAAAGATTGCTAGGTATCCAAAAAAAAAGTGGATCTAGGATCTCAGTCCAATAAATACACCGCCAACACTCATAGAGCACATGGTCTAAATGGCGACTTTATTCATTTTATTGTTTTTTTTCATGGTGTGTATTTGTGATACTAATATATGTGAATAATAAAATATTGCTTTTATGTACTGATATCTGTTTTTGTTTTATACCTCAGGAGGTACATTTACAGTCCCAATTCTAAGTGCTGTTGTCTCACATCTATGCTGAAATTTACACAGCTATGGTGCTATACTGGTAATGGTGGTCAGACTTATAGTGGAACTGTGGTAGTGTGGTGGGCAATCTGGTGCTAGCAGACATTGGCTGGGAGGGACACTAACTGACAAACTGACCCTGCTACACACGTTGCTAGTGACACTAATACAGTGGTCAAATATAATTATTATTATTATTATTATACAGGATTTATATAGCGCCAACAGTTTGCTCAGTGCTTTACAATATAACGGGAGACAATACAGCAATAATACAGTTCAACACAAGAGGGTTAGGAAGGCCCTCCTCCTTGGAGCTTACAATCTAAGAGGGAGGTGTCAAGGTCCTACCTTTCCTCAGGGCTTGTGCTGCTCCATGTGCTGGCATCCATCTTAGGTGTCTGCAAAGCATTGTGGGATCCTTTATGCTTTCAGCCCTCTGTGGCTCCTCCCCCAGGAGGTGGCGGCTTATCACATATAAGTCTGCTGTTTGTGGCTGTCTATTGCATTCGTGTCCTGTCTCTTGCACAGTAGCAAGCTCCTGTTTAGCTACTCATTGCTTTCCTGGATACCGACTCGGCTTTGGCTAAGACTCCTCCTGGCTTCTGACCCCAGCTCTGGCAACCATTCTTCCTGGCTCCTGATCCCGGCTCTGGCGACGATTCTTCCTGACTCTTGATCCCGGCTTTGGCTAAGATTTCCGCTGTTGGACTTGCATAGACTCTTGTCTTATTTTTATATTAATAAACGTACCTTTAATTGCACCTCCTTGTGTGTCTGGCTCCTCGCTCCCTGACAGGAGGGGCTAGTGGTACAAAAGGTAGTAACTGTGGGGGATGAACTGGTAGGAGGAATAGCAGATTCCATTATTAGTTGAAGGCAGGATAGGCTTTCCTGAAGAGATTTTCCTGAAGAGGTTTTCAGAGATCACCTAAAAGTGAGCAGAGTAGGCGATATTCTGATAAATTGGGGTAGAGAGTTCCAGAGGATGGGGGAAGCTCTGGAGAAGTCCTGGAGACACTGGGTGAAAAGGGGTTAACACCAAACGACAATCAAAGAGTTAACTTTTTGCCTGACAAGTTTAATGTGTGTTGATTTCACTCACAGATCTGGCTGTTTTTTCTCCCTGCTCTTCAGGGAGAAGAAACAGACAGATCGCTGTTCTGTGTACACAGAGTTCTGTGTGTTTGTAAACAGAGAACTCTGTGCTGTGATTGGACACAGACAATCAGCTGGTTTCAGCCAAAATCATTAGCTGAAATCTGCTGACAAACTCATACTGTATCCAATCACATCATGGGTCAGCTAGGGGCACGTGGATGCACGACCCAAACCCGGAACAAGGCCATTTACTGTGAGCGGGCGGTTAATGTGGTTAATGGGTTATTTATTTCACTTTGACTGTAAAACCCAACTCCAGTCCAGTTAAATATCAAGCAAAGAATATGTCCAGGCCAGGGGCGGACTGACAACTCATGGGGCCCCCGGGCAATAGGGGATCATGGGGCCCCTGTGTCCTTGTCCAAACTCAAAAAAGCCTATGAAAAAGGTACCAGGGGCATGTCATGGGGCCCCCTACTGACCCCGGGCCCTCGGGCAGTGCCCGAGTATCCAAATGGTCAGTTCGCCCCTGGTCCAGGCTACACATGCTGGCACACATCTTGACAGGTTCTCCAAAGGCTCGATCATATGTGCAAAGCATTGCAGCTTTGGCATGTGTGCCAGGGGGGTATCAGTTTGGGGGGCAAGTAGAGGCACATGTCAACCACTTGGTTTTACTGCCCCGCCCCCAATCTCATGTTGTTGGACAAAGATATCAAAAGTCCTCAAGCTCGTAAAGGACTTTAGATATTTCTGTTGATGCCTGTACTGAATCAAAGGGAGCCTAATATTTCTGATGAATTGCTTTGTTTACAAAAGTTCTGGATAATTAAACCATATTATTCCGTCGTCTGAAGGTCTCCGGGACCATCATGTTGCTTCCACGTCTATTTACACATCCACAAATCGTTATGAACAAAAAGTCCTTTGTTTCACCTTTTCCATCCCATATATTCCAGGCAACATTTCTGCTCCATCAACAGAACAGTTTTAATTCCAAAAGACTTTGATGGATTTTACTATTATTCTAACAACCATTCCAACTCCATCAACTCCACTGGAGGATATCACTTTTTGGAGCTCGCTGTCCAGAACGCCACGCTAGCACTGCGATGTACGGGAACACAATAAAAATATAATAGCCTTGATTCCCTGGATCAAAGCAGTATTTTACTTTTAAAAGCATCCTCTAAATACCCAATAAGTCTTACCCTATTAATCTACAGAGATGGATTGCATTCCTGCGTGTTTTAAAGCTCTGACAAAATAGTCAATAACAGAATGATAGATAGAAGGAGACACATTCCAACTTGCACAAGTTATTTTCTGTTTTAGCATCCTTTGCAAAATATTTTTAATTTACTTTATTTTAATTTTTCTGCTTTACAATTTTACCCACAATATTATTTAAAAAATGGCACATTTTGCAGCAATTTGAATTTAAAATTTTAATATTTATTTTGAATACAATTTTATCTATACTTCAATAAGCATTTAGGAAATTGGGAAAATCCTAATAATGAATTAATTTACAGAGATATTAATCTACAGCGATAGAAGGAAACCTATTCCAACATCTACAAGTCACTTTTTTTTTTTCATTTAACATCCTTTGAAATATATTTTTAACTTACTTTAATTTATTTATTTTGTTGATTTCATTTTTTCTGCTTTACAACTCTACTCAAAATATTATAAAAAAAATTGCAGATCTGTAAAAAAAAACTGCACATTTTTCAGCATTTTTAATTTAGAATTAAAATGTTTATTATTTATTTTTAGTACATGTTAGGAATATCAGTTTATGCAGGCATCCTCCATACAAACATCCAGTTCAAAGTACTTTGGGAATAATGTGATTCAGACACCTAGATGTGTGATGCAAAATTTGACTTCTTTATTATTTATAAAGCATTAAGTAATAAATTATAACACCGCATATTTCAGGAAGTTTCCATAAAGCACCAATCAGAACACAGAAAAAAAGATTTCAATAAAACACTCTATGGCGTGTCATAACAAAAATGCAACAGGATATTAACTTCTGTAATTTCTCAAAACAAGAAATGTCTTGTATGTAAAATAAACCAGTTAGCAGGTGCAAAGCAAAAGTTAGTTAACTATTAACCCTTTCAGTACACTTTTTCAATACCTCTTTAAGCACTTAGGAAATTGGGAAATGTCAGTTAATGAATAGGAAACCCTATTAATCTACAGAGATGGCTTGCATTCCTGAGTGTTTTACAGCTCTGTCAAAATAGTAAATACCGGAAAGAGATATAGAAGGAAATATATCCCCACTTTTTTTTTTTTAATTTACTTTAATTTATTTATTTTGTTCATTTACATTTTCCACTTTACAACTCTACCCACAATATTATAAAAAATTGCAAATCCATAAAAAAAAATTGAAAAATTTGCAGCAATTTTAAAATTGTAATTTTAATATTTATTTTTAAATCAGTTTTAGCTATACCTCTTTAAGCATTTTGGAAATGGTAATCAATAATTAACATGGCATTCATATCACAGCAGAGATTAATAATTAAATAATAATGATTTCACAATTTCAGGAGATCATGCAGTTATTTTGTTAGCATTTCACTGCCTATAGATCAATGTTCCCTCCCCCTCCACCCCAGCAAGCTGTCCTCGGTGTCTCCAGAAATCTAATTTCTGTAGTAAAATTGCTTTCTCTCTGAGCAGGGCCACAATGGTATAATTGATGACACCATTAAATTCCCCAGGATCCAACTAATTATCTGATTCCAAGAGAAATATTGCAAATAGGGATGTGCGGCGCTGCTACAGGGATGCTAATGTGCACCCAGCCAGGGGTTGCAACCTTTGTGAAAAAAGATTTGTTACCGATACATTGTATACACGTATGTCAACAATTCTTCCACAGTAGGAGAAATAAAAGGAACAAAACAAGGCCTGGCAATGTGTGGACAGATATCCCTTCTATTTTAATATAGGTCGATCGATTCCAGGACCTATGAGTATGTTGTGGTTCTCTACACATCTCTCTGAAGTCCTATTGAACTGTTAGTTTAACCCTAGCATTGCCAAAGACATTTTTGCATTTTCTTTTTTTTTGGCACACATATAAAAAATAACTTTAGGCATGAAGATTAGTAAATATATATATATTTCTGAAAGCAGAGATCCTGGAAAATAAAATGGTGGTAGTCCCAAATTTTTAAACTCCTCCCTCCCTTCCTTCCATCCACCCTTCCCTTCCTTCCTTCCTTCCTTTTTTCGTTCCTTCCACCTACCATTTCTTCCTTCCACTCCTCCCTTCCTTCCTTCAAGGGGGAGAAGTTGGTGTGTGTGTGTGTGTGGGGGGGGGGGAGTGGTAAAAATGCAGCTCAGTTGCGAGCTGAACCCTCCCCCCAAATAAAAAAAAAATATATCTACAGCCTTGCTGTACCCCCTCTGCTCACAGGTTCCATCTCCCTATTGCTACCAGGGAGGAAGCTAAACCTGTGGCTAACAGTTAACCCCCAAATATCCATTAAGTTAAATTAATCAGTGGGTACTTTTAGTAGTGCAGTGTAAAGGTGTCTGGTAACTGAGGGGTTACCTGTTAGCCACAGGTTCAGCCCCCTCCTCAGCAGCTATGGGGTTAAGTCTGTGTAGCAGCTCAACTCCCTCTGCTGGTTCTCCTCTCATTATACGGATTGGCCATAAAATTCCTTATGTCTCCCAGTATGTCCTGGGATCGGGGATCGGCACAGTTCATAGTGATGACCAGGGGCGGACTGGCCATTTGGAAACTCGGGCGCCGCCCGAGGGTCCGGGGTCAGTAGGGGACCCCATTAGTTGCCCCTGTTACCTTTTTCATAGGCTTTTTTGAGTTTGGGCAAGGGCACAGGGGCCCCATGATCCCCTATTGCCCGGGGGCCCCATGGGTTGTCAGTCCGCCCCTGGTGATGACTGAGGTCTGTCTCCCTGCTGGGCTGTCACAGTTACTTCTAAAGCCCCAGTGAAATCCTTTACCCCAGCCTGGCTGTGTTGTCGTCAGGGATGTATGAAGTTTAAGTGTTACTAAACCCAGGACCCTGCATTCACTATATCCGGTCTCCCCGGACCCTGCATTCACTATATCCGCTCTCCCCAGACCCTGCCTTCACTATATCTGGTCTCCCCGGACCCTGCATTCACTATATCTGGTCTCCCCAGACCCTGCATTCACTATATCCGCTCTCCCCAGACCCTGCCTTCACTATATCTGGTCTCCCCGGACCCTGCATTCACTATATCTGGTCTCCCCGGACCCTGCATTCACTATATCCGGTCTCCCCGGACCCTGCATTCACTATATCCGGTCTCCCCGGACCCTGCATTCACTATATCCGCTCTCCCTGGACCCTGCATTCACTATATCTGGTCTCCCAGGACCCTGCATTCACTATATCTGGTCTCCCCGGACCCTGCATTCAGTATATCTGGTCTCCCCGGACCCTGCATTCACTATATCTGGTCTCCCCAGACCCTGCATTCACTATATCTGGTCTCTCCGGACACTGCATTCACTATATCCGCTCTCCCCGGACCCTGCATTCACTATATCTGTTCTCCCCGGACCCTGCATTCACTATATCTGGTCTCCCACGGTACAACAGCATGAAAATGCAATTATTGTAGTAAATATAAACTGATAAATACCTTTTCTCATCAGCAGTATATATCAGTTGTGTGACTTCTATCAGTGTCCAGCTGAGAATTGGTTAAAGCTTGTAGGAGGAGTTTTCATTCTGCTCTGACTATCTCATGAGTCTGCATAACCCCTGACCTCTGTCTGGACAGTGCTGATTGGCCCTGTGCTGATCACATGCACTCTCCCAAAATAAAAAAAAAATAAAAAAAACTGCACATGCTCAGTTTAGTGTGTATTGCTAGAGTGACTCCACATGATATATCTTAACAGGAGATGAGAGGGGGACACTGGAAGAAGGGGAGGATCAGAGAAGACAGGATCAAACAGCCTTTTTACACAGTGCAGAGGATTAACCCCTTAGGTCCCACAATGAGTATAACAAGCATGCTTTACTGCATATACAGACTGATTTTACTGTTGTGGGTTAAGTAACTTTAAATGCAGTGGCTGGGGGAATGCAAGGCATAGCATCCACCCGTTTTACAAACAAGAAGACACAGGGGATTAACCTCCCTAATAGCACTAATCTGGGAAAGGAACCTGAGACAAATCAGCAGTCCTTACTGGGGTGAGCGCTACATTTATTGTGGGACATAGAAAAGTGTCTGAGATGTTTATTTTTGAGGGATTAAGTAGGGTGAAGTTTCCCTATAAAGACTTCAGTTCCGCCAGTTAACTAGAATTTTCAGACGGAGAAGTCAGTAGTCACAGCCTCCATAGGGTGTTCATCATAGGTTTCTCATAAATACTTTGAGTGTAGACGGGTAAAATCAGGCAGATTTAATGGTAAAATTGCAATCACATAGATAGGTAACAGGTAGGCATGTCAAGTGATGGAGGTCCAGTAGGAGCTATCGGCCTGACGAAGGAGTGAGCATGCTCCGAACGTGCGCCATCTTGGAAACCCGGTCCATGCGGTGACATCATCCCTGCGAGCCTTCCTGCGCCCATCTGCTACTCCCCGAGCCCTGGACACCACCTATGTGAATGCAATTTTACTATTAAATCTGCCTGATTTTAACTGCCTACACTTAGAGTGGCGCTGCTGTCTCTCTTCTCTACCACCATTAGGAATATCTACAAGCTCTTACAGCCGGCTGCCTCCTCGGACAAGTCTATACTACTACAAGCCCCCTACTGCAGATGGACTTGGACACCACCTCCACATGGACCTTCTACTAACCCCCATTGCTGATGGTCCCTCCCCAAACGCACACAGGGTAGATGCTTCTTAGCACTCCCTCCCCCCCACTCACCTTCCCATAAATACTTTGACTGGCAAGTATGTTACGGGGAGGTGTCATGGAGCCATGGTGCCCATTCTGGGGTTCTGAGAAGGTTAGCTGGAGCCCTGATCTCATACAGAACTTTTATTCTAAGCCAGCATATTTTCGTTTCTGTCTGCTCTACAGTTGATGGAATAGTCCGCTCCTCTAGTTTTGTTTAGATACAGTACATTTTTCTTGTACATCTGAGCTGCTGAGATCAATGATTAGCCTTCCAGGCCACATATGGCTCTCAATAATGGTTTGCACTGAAATGTTTTGGATTTCTCAAAGGCTGACACCGCACTGTAACTATGGAGAGAAAAACGAACAGACAACCCCACAATTTAGCCTTCCATATTTGTCCTCGCTGACTCCAATGCCTCTCCAGTTATCTTCCATACTTATTAGTGCCACTTTGTGCCCTTTTACCAGATGTTTTTTTACAGCTACAGCTTCACCATCTTCAAAGAGGTTTGCACGGAATGTTTTCAATAATTATTACTACCGAAAGGTCTGCATCTTCAGAAAGAAATAATTTGCACTTGAACAGTTTCTGAAGAGTTAATCCTTTAAAGTAGTATTGAACCTTCAGTATTTTTTCAGTTTACCACATTGAGCACAATAGAAGGAAGGGGGCAAAGGGACAGCAGGTGGGACACAAGGGAACATCGGCTCTCAGATCCTGAACAGAGGAGGCAGGGGAAGGCTGGATCTGAGGGGAAGGTAGGTCCAAGCTACTGGTGACCACCAAGGGGGAAGTGGTTGTAAAGGCTGAAGGTTTTTCACCTTCCATGCATTCTATGCATAAAGGTAAAAAATCTTCTGTGTGCTGCTCCCCCCACCATACTCACCTGAGCACCCCTCTAGATTAGCCTTGGGTGTTCCAGGCCACTCTCAGCCAGTGAGCCAATGAAGGGGGGAGTGAGAGCTGAGCTACGGCTCTATGTGTCTTATGGACGCAGGGCTCAAAAGCAAGCACGCACTAGTGCCCCCATAGTGAGCGGCGGAGAAGAAAAGTAAGAAAAAAAAAACTAAGCTTTAATATCACTTTAACAATCAGCTATTCACTGGTTAAGGATGCCGATGGGTGCCCGCTCCTTAACGACCAGCATATTTTTGTCAAGTGACCCGCACAAACATACTTAAAAACGTGGTGCGTTTCCTCATGATTTCAATGGAAGGTGCATTTTTGGTACATTTAATGTAAGAGCACCAAAGATGCAGCATGCAGGAGTCTTTAAACTGCAGTGCAAATGCGACGCAGCATTGTGAAATTCTACACATTAAGGTAACAAACCTTCTGGGTGCAGCTCCCCCCCCTTATACTTACCTGAGCTCCATCTCCATCCAGTGATGTGCATGACAGCAGCAGCTCTCCGGGGGCTCTCTCTTCTCATTGGCTCACATTGCAGGGGGAGACTTTGGCTCCTGCTGCTGTCAATCACAGCCAGTGAGGAGAGAGCAGGGGATGGGGCCAAGCTACAATCTGTGTGTGAATAGACACATAGAGCACAGCTTTGGAGCAAGCCTGCTTGAGTGCCCCCATAGCAAGAGACTTGCTATTGGGGGCACTTGGCAGGGGTAAGTATTATAGCATGTTTTTTTTTCAATCTTTCCTTTAAAATCACTTTAACCACTTCCCGGATGCTCTATAGCCAAAATATGGCCACGGTGCGGTCAGCTAGTTCTGGGAGGGCGTCCCTGGATGTCCTCCCAGAACCACACTCCCCCGCACAGCCCAGCGGCCTTGTGCGATCTGTGATCACTGTGTCCTTCAGATACAGCTGATCATGTGCCCAAGTAAAGGGCCAATCAGAGCTGCCTTTTACATGTGATCTGCTGTGTTCAATCACAGCTAATCACAGTGTAAATAGTAAATGCCGGGTATTGTGCATGACAGCAGAGCAGCAGAGGAGAGCCGGTAACTGGCATTTCTCAAGGGGACATCTTACACTGATCATCAGTGCTATGATGATCAGTGTAGCCCCATCAGTGCGGCCAATAGGGCCCATCAGTGCTGGTTATCAGTGCCCATCTGTGCTGGCTATCAGTGTCCATCTGTGCTGGTTATCAGTGTCCATCTGTGTTGGCTATCAGTGCTGGCTATCAGTGCCTCAGTGATATCTGTCAGTGCAGCCTATCAGTGCCCATCAGTGCCACCTATGAGTGCAGCCTCATCAGTTCCTCTTCATCAGTGCCCATCAGTGCAGCCTATCAGTGCCCATCAGTGCCGCCTATGAGTGCAGCCTCACCAGTGCCTCCTCATCAGTGCCCATCAGTGCAGCCTATCATTGCCTATCAATGCTGCCTATCAATGCCTATCAGTGCCGCCTATCAGTGCCCATCGTTGCCTTTATGAGTACAGCCTCATCAGTGCCTCCTCATCAGTGCCACCTTTGACTGCAGCCTCATCAGCGCCTCCTCATCAGTGCCCATCAGTGCAGCCTATCAGTGCCCATCAGTGCAGCCTATGAGTGCAGCCTCACCAGTGCCTTCTCAACAGTGCCCATCAGTGCCGCCTATGAGTGCAGCCTCATCAGTGCCTCCTCATCAGTGCCGATCAGTGCAGCCTCATCACTGCACATCAGTGAAGGAGAAAAATCACTTAGTTAAAAAACTTTATAACAGTAACTAAAAAAATCTTCCTTTTTTCAAATATGTTGATTTTTTTTTTTGTTTAGCAAAAAATAAAAACCCTAGTGGTGATTAAATACCACCAAAATAAATCTCTATTTTAATTTGGGTACAGTGTTCCATGACCACGCAATTGTCATTAAAAGTGCAATAGCGCTGAAAGCTGAATATTGGCCTGGGCAAAAAGTGGGTAAAAGTGCCCGGCAGGCAAATGGTTAAAGGCAAATAATTTTTGATGCACTTCTGTCCAGCTGGAAAGGAGGAAAATTGTCTTAGACAACAGCATTGTCAGCCTATGGGGAGAGTAGCGTTAGATGGGCAGGTAGATTTAGATACATTTTACATAAGAGGCTACAAAAAAACAAAGCCTAAGTCCAGCTATACTGTAAGCTGTTACAGAAACATTTGTTTTTTCCTTTTGGGAAAAAAGATTTACAGAAACAAAAGCTGATCATTGTAAGCACCCCTGTCAGTGGTAAATGGTTTGTCTCAACCCTGAAACTACCTCTTTTGCTGGACAGCTTTATCTCTTAGAGGAAGAAGAAAAATAACCGGCTTACTGGCAGGATCACCAGGTGAAAATAAAGCAAAATAAAAGGAAACTAATGCAGCCACCACATCTTAGGGTTTGTAAACTGCAGTCTATGAAATATGTGTTTGGTATATAGATATGCTTAAAGGTAAACTTCTTGAATAAGAAAAAGATGTTGGGAAAAAAACTAACATGCATTTTAACCATCTCCTACTCTATTAAAATTTTTTAAAATGTTTTGGCTTCAGAGATACTTTCATGATTATAAGCTTTTTTTATGAATTATTGGATTTGATTATTATTGCTGAATAAAAATAGCACACACATAAGAATAATATGGGTTCAATGCAATGAAAAAGCAAAATATTTCAGTATTTATAAAAAATTAGATATATTTTTACGCACTCAGGGAACAAAAAAAAAATGATGCTAAAATGATACAGAATGCTAAAATATGGTGAAATCCATAAATGATCTGCCTAAAGGTTATCCAAGGAGATTGAGATCTCTTTTAGATTAATCACCTAATAAAAAAAAATGACATCCATTACCGTCCATTAATATGACAGAAAATATCACATTTAGCATTTTTATGGCGAATTTTCATACACTTTTTTTTTTTTTACATTGGATCTATAATGGAACGATGTATAATAGATTTATATGGCTGTTTATTTTCATCCTGCTGTGGATATGTAGAGACTCAAGCCATAATGTATCTGTAAATGTGTAAGAAAATGAAATATTGGCACTCTAGGCCTCCAATCACCTAGGTAGACGCTATGATGCTAAAGTTTGATAGACATGACTGTAATTAATGGACAATTGATGGTACTTTCCCACTGGATTTAGTAGAACAGCTATGAAATGAATCTATAAGATTTCAAAAAAGGTTTATGAAATGTTTTTAAAAGTAAATGATGATGGTCACTGATTTACACATTTTTCGTCTTTTTGTAAGGTTTATGTCAAGACGTTTGAAATGCGTCATGTACAATTGGTTTGCTTTATGTTCTGTATTTTAAAATGAACTTGCAAAGTAAAGATGCAGGAATACAAGACCACAGGTGGCATCACTGGAATCCACATTTATTGTATGAAACTACTACAAACGCTATAACCACAGTCCCCACCCAAGGACCACGCCTTTTGATGCATCTTGTCCAATAGGGCTTAGGCATAGGGATTTCTGTGACTAAACCCTATTGGGTGAAATGCATCAGAGGGGGCAGTCTTACCCTAGGTTCACACGTGTAATGGAACCAGGCCCAGAACACAGTTGGGTATCTACGTTATACTCTCGCTTCCCTGTCCGAACACAAATACCTGGACACCACCCTCTGATCATGCAGGAAAAAAAGACAGGACCAGACACTTCTTAAGACAGGAAGTCAACTCCTTTATTTTTACACAAACAAAAGATATATACACAGGGTGGGGAAACACAACCAGGAACAGGAAACACATCATCAGCCCATCCCATCAGTGAGAAGGGCTACAGGAAACACATCATCAGCCTGCCCCATCAGTGGGAAGGGCTACAGGAAACACCACCCACCCAATCAAGACACATAACAATGGGATACAGCACATGGCAGAGAACAATGGACAACCACATGGCAGGGAACAGTGGACAACCACATGGCAGGGAACAAAGGACAATCCCCACACCAATATACAATACTCGGACATTCACATTCACACTCTGTACCCCTTAACAGGCACAGGGTGGGTTAAACATAATGAAGGGAACATGAGCTGACACAGGGGTCCCCCCACCCCCAAACATCACTCCCATCACAACACCTAAGCGTTTTCCACAGCGTTTTGCAGAAACTCACTACAGTCCATTTAACATGATTTCCTATGGAACACATTCATATCTCTACGTATGGAATGATGTCACTACTGTGCTGCTCACTGTTCTTGTTGGAGTAAATGCTGTACCTAAAGATCTACAGTGCAAGGATCTCCCTGCTTCTGCTTCAGTCATTCTGTGAATCTGTGCTTCCTTCCTAAGCTGCTTATTGAATATTCCTCCACCTATCATTAGATCACTGGTCTTTAGAAATGGGAAAGTAAAGTCCTGCCTGTACCAAGATGGATGCCCCCAACACAGAGCCATAAGGCTATCAAGGTGCACTCTATTAGATCTGTGAGTGCTTCTTGGGATTTTAGGTATCAGGCGCCTGTAAATATGTTCTCAAAATTCCACCAGCTGGATGTTCTAGCCTCATCTAATACTAGCTTTGGGCTCAGGGTCCTTCAGGCAGCTCTTTGAGCTTTGGGCTGCCCCAAGTTCTAATTTGTTTTTTGTTGTGTGAGCTTGTTAATGTTTTGTTGCTGATTCCCTCCCTTCAGTTGAACTGCTTTTGGACATCCCATTTGTCCCATTTCTTTAAAGGACACAGATCTCACCCCCTCTGTGGTTGTGATACGCTCCTAAATACTGCTTTTCTACAAAACGGAAGTATGCTGGGAGTGGTAGGAGCTATACCTGACTGGCCAGTGGCTTGTTTATTTGCCAGTGTCCATATATTTCTGTAGGTGGCAGTACAACCCATCATATCAGAATACGGATTCTAGCCTCCCTTAGGCTCAGTTCACACTAGTGTGACTCCAAAGTCATGCGATTTCCAGTGCGAATTTGGAGTGAGACTTTTATGTGACTTTCATGCAACACTTAAGCAACTTTTACACTCTGTGGCACTCTAGTCACAAGAAAGTCACATCAACATAGTGAAGAAACAATTTTTTAAGTTGTTGCAACTTCATTTTCATATATTGGAATGGGTGTCATTGAAATATATGGACTGTGACTTGTCATGCAACTATATGTGTCCAAATTTGCATGACAAGTTGCACTAGTGTGAACCAAGCCCCAATGCCTTTGTAAACCTCAGACATGAAAAATGAACAAAGCATATCCCTCTGCAGTGTGTGCTTGTCTCAATCCAGAGCACTAAGTTTCATTTCTGTCTGCTGCTTCATTCCTCTGCTCACAATGAATCTCTTCTAACAAATTTTCCTGACACCAAGACAAAAATGGTGACAGGGGAGGGAGCTCTAGCAGATTGACAGCTTCAGCTCTGTTCCTGTTAGGTGTTTGGAGGGGGTGGGGGTTGTCCCTTCTCTCCAATCAGCTCTTAGAGCTTTCCTCACTGAACTCTGTAGAGTGTAACTTTAGCTCTCCACCCCCTGCTTTATGAAAGATAAAAGACTAGTTTTATACATTCGCCTTTGAAGAGATACAGAGAAGAAAAGCATACAGCAATTGACAGTCTCAGTTGTGCATTTTTCTGTATGAGACTGTGTAGAGGGATGGGTGTCAATTCCCTCCACTCAGGTCTCAGATTACACTCACTGTTCTATACTGTTCAGTGTGTGACATCAGATCCCCGCCCCCTGCCTTTTAAAACTCAGACCTGCTGTGCAAATTCTATGAATGGATGTAAAGGAGAGAGGGCTACAGATAAAACAGGTACAACTTTTGTAGGAGGATTTGTTTCATCTCTGTGTATCACCTGAAGCCAGTCACTTCACTGGGTATATGTAAGGGTTTACAACCACTTTAATAAACTTTAAGAAATGGGGCAGCACAATGACTAAATGGTTAGTACTTTCACCTGGCAGTACTAGGGTTGTTGGTTCAAAACCCAACCACAGCTCCTCCTGCTTAGAGTTTGCATGTTCTCCCTGTGCCTGTGTGGGTTTCCTCCCACACCCCAAAGACATGCTGGTAGGTTAATTGGCTCCTGTTTAAATTGTCCCTAGTATGTGTATGTATGAATGTGAGTTAGGGACCTTAGATTGTACACCCCTTGAGGGTTAGGGACTGATGTGAATGTACAATATATATGTAAAGAGCTGCAAAAATTGACAGTGCCTGTAATAAATAAGACATGGATTTTGTGGTCAGCACAAACATTTGTACATAAAAACTTTTCCAATTACCAAACCTTCCCGAATGTTACTACTAAACATGTCTAATCTTTCTATGAACCCTTTGACTCAGGGTACTCTGTCACTTCCTTTCTCCATTCATACATATTAGGTAGATAAAGCTTCTTCTGAATACCAAGAACAATGAAAAAGACTTGCTAACCCCTTGAAAAGACTCTAAATCTCATTTGCTAAATTAAACACCTGCTGAAAGTATCCTCCGCTCAGCATCCTCTTCACCAAATCTCCGAAAGTCTGTAAAATTTAAAAAAATGGTGTAAACCTTTTCACTCAGGAAACTCAGTGACTCCCTTAATCCATTTATAACGCAGATATGACTTTTCCTGACTATTGAAAGCATTGAGAAAATTTTGCTAATCTTTTGCCAAATATTCCAAACCGTATTCTCTAAATGAAACACCTGCTGAAAGTATCTGCTGCTTTGTAACCCCCGGTTCACATCTATGTGGCCGTGCGGGCCGCGTTTTGCGTGGGCATTAGAGCCCATTCATTTGAAAGGACTCCCGTGCCCGTGACAGGCAGGGAAAAAGTCCCTGCTCTTCTTCTGAATGGATAGTGTGAGATTTTCCTTCAATTCCAGAACTAGTGAACTTTTCCCTCATTTTCAGTCTTGGTGACAATAGTCACAAAGACTATCCCCTGGTCCACATATATGTGGCCGTGCGGACCGTGTTTTGCGTGGGCACGAGAGCCCATTCATTTAAATGGACTCCTGTGCCCCGTGACACGCAAAGAAGTCCCTGCATTTCTTCTGAATGGATAGTGTAAGATTTTCCTTCAATTCCAGAACTGGTGAACTTTTCCCTCATTTTCAGTCTTGGTGACAATAGTCACAAAGACTATCCCCTGGTCCACATATATGCGGCCGTGCGGGCCGCGTTTTGCGTGGGCACGAGAGCCCATTCATTTAAATGGACTCCTGTGCCCCGTGACACGCAAAGAAGTCCCTGCACTTCTTCTGAAAATGCAACCCGCACAGGAACCTCGGAAAAATGGTAGAACGTGCCGCATTATGCTCATGATGGGATCCATAGTGAATAAAACCAGAAAAGACAGGTCATCTCAACACATACTGCTCTCTCTGCTTCTTCTCTCTCTATTCCTCTCAAAATTTCTGAAATAGTTAATCTTTACTGTTTTTCAGTGCATTCTGGGCATTTGGGAAGGTCTCCTGAGGTTACCTTTAAAAAAAAAGCTTCTAAACTGGTATGCAAACATGGCTAAACTGACATTTTTTAACCTACGTTTTCCAGCAGTCAGTTTCCATCTTTCAGAAGAGTTTTCCAAACGCCCCGTGTACATGAGCCCTTGCTTCATGTACACTAGCAGCTCCTGAACTCGAATTTAGGAGCTTTTGGCAACTCCATAAAAGCCTATGTGTCCATGTACACTTATCTGCGTTCTTCTAAACTCAAGGCAAACAGATAAAAACACAGAGCAGATACAATTGTGTGAGTTTATTTACCTGATGAATAATTCGGTTCAGCCAGTGTTGTGATCTAGGCTACAGATGTTCCTGACCTGCAGTTCAGTTAAAGTTTTTTTTTTTTTCTTAGGACGCCAAACGTAAGGGAACATTGCTAAACCAAACACGAGCCTATGATGTGACGGTTATAAAAGAACAGCCTCGGGACATTCAAAACACATTGAAAGTGAACTGCTGTATTACATTACCCATCTCACACATCTAATTGGGTTTTGAAAATATGTGACTCATCAGTGGCCGCCGGTAGCAGTAAATTGAAATCAATATTCAGATAATAAGCGAGCAGCCATCTTTCTAATATATTGTCTTGTTTTTGTGAAGTGTTGAAGGGGACTGTGCATGAAAATCTTATTTTGTAGCACACCACCACCCAATAGCAAACCAAAAAGTTAAAGTTGAACTCCAGGCAGACAAAGAAGACACAAATTAAAGTGGAACCCTGTTTTTTTTCTTTACATCCCAGCCACCATCCTATATGGACAAAAAAAAACAATTCCCTCCCCATGGGTAACTCAAGAGCCCTAATCTGAGCAGTCGTTGCAGACCAACCTGTGAACAACTCCTCCCCAATACCCTACAATCCAAGCAAAAACACATTCCTCAAAATTCCTCAGAAATTCAATTAAATATTCTTCGATCTTTTCAATGCTCGAGGGGTTACAACACTTACCGACTTATTTACTCTGTACACCCAGGATGCATCTGTTTCCTTTTCTTAGAATGGAGGATGATGGGAGTTTTATTACCAATAAAACAGTCTTTGGCTTCTGCAAAACAGTACATTTATTTCAGGCTCAATCTAGTGGCCAAATTTATTACTGCAGGAAGGACAACACTGAATTTTCCTGATGGAGGCAGAAAGGGAAGAATATAATATCTCCATTAGAGAACACTTTGCATACCTACGGATAGCACACTTACTTCACTGACTACTGATTCCCCACACTTACCCTCTGGATTTAGATGTCTATAATTTTTATGTCTCTCCTATACCAAACCTAAAGGCATATCCCTTTTTTACAACAAAAACAGCACACTCCATTTTTCCAAATCTAATGCAATGTTGAAATGGGAAGGGAAAACTGGCAAGTCATTTCCGAGACAAAAAAATGGAGCAAAGTGATTGCCTTAACATATAAAGATACCCAATGCTTAACCAATTCAGAATGTCTTCAAAAGGTCTTTCACATATTGTATCTCATGCCATTTAAACTGTCCAAGTTCTTGACCTCTAATGATCTCCATTGTTGGAGGAAATGTGGCACCACAGCTCCTTAATCCACATACTTTGGCATTGCAAGTCTTCCTTTTTGAACTGCACATTTAAATACATATCTGAACTTGCTAATATGGGGACCCCTGCCCGAGGGCCCTGGGTCAGTAGGGGGCCCCATGAAATGCGCCTGGTACGTTTTTTATAGGCTTTTTTGAGTGTGGGCAAGGACACAAGGGCCCCATGATCTCTTATTGCCCGGGGGCCCCATGAGTTGTCAGTCCACCCCTGGACCCCTCTATTGTACCAGCTATTCTACATATCTCCATAGATGATTTACCTCGTCAATCCAGCTAAGGCCATTGTACCATCTAACTAGAACTCCTCCACTCGAAAGAGTTTTACAGGGGCCATTAACGACATGTAGCTAGTGGAGGGACAAGGTCATCTAGAGCCCAAGGCGAACATTCCAGGTTGCACCCCCCCCCCCCTTTCCCATAATGTATGAGCATTATGTGTCAGCAAAAATCCCCCACCTCAAAAACGTGAGTACTAATCTGCATTTTTACCCCCTAAGCATAATTTCCCCCTCCTCCAGATACAAATCTGCCCCCCTGCTGAATTTCCCCCTCCCAGCACAAATCTTTGCCACCCCTCCATCTCACATCTTCTCTACCTCCCCATATGCCCCCATCACAACCCCCCCAAAAAAAATTCCACCATCCTCTGCCCTTCAGATTTCCCCCTGCCAAGCACAAATCCTCTTCCTCTCACTCCACATCCCCTCTCCCAATTCCCCATCCTAGCACAAATTCACCTCCCAAAAAAAAATGTTCCCCTCCAAGCACTAATCCCCTCCCCTTCTACCATTTTACCTTTTCTAGCACAAATCTGCTTCCCCCATCCCCCTCCCAACACAAATCATCCCAAATCACCAATCCCCACATTAGCCAGCTGGCTTTTTGGACTTACTGGCTGTGGAAATGCCACATCCTATGTTAGCTCTATGTTTGGTGGGGATATATACTATCTTCACCCCTATCATCTGACATTTTAATGATCTCCTATTGCCCTGTTCCTCTATGGTTCAATGGTTATATATATGTATTTATTCATTTTTTAATGGACCCAGAAGCTTTTTTTGTTCTTTTACATAGAGCCTGTGCGTGGCAAACTCTTTAGTGTTCTTTGTGCTCCAATAGCCTGGACCTTGTCTTCTTAGGAATGAATCTCTACTTTGTAGGGAGATGGTATCATTTTTGTTATTTTGGTCCATTGTAACCACTAAGACATTTGTCCCTGATGAAGATTTTCACCAAGAATTGAAATGCCTTGGGGTTGTCTACTGCTATGCTCCTATGCTTCATTATGGTTCTTCCATGGACCAATGCTGTGTGTTGTTCTTATATGTTTTAGAATATTTTGTAATAAACGTTATTACATTTAAGCTTTTTTCTATGTATTTTGAGAGTCTAAAAGTTGTTCAACAAGGTCCCAGCTTAGGGATAGCTGGGGGACCGATTGTTGAAGCTGAAAGAAAAGTCTACAGTAAAATCCCGCTGAGAATCTGGCCGGGAGGCTTACAGTACAGAGTCTGGCTGATACTGGAAGGAGGCTTCCATGTATACAGGGACACAGTGAATAAAGGCCTGAGAGAGATCCTGGAGAGGCTTGACCTCTTTGTATGAGAGAATGTTCCAGATTTTGCTAGCTAAGGCTGTTTCCAGTGTGGGATCCATCTGAAGCTGTATGTCCCCATCCTCTTATAAAAAAGGCCCACTTTGATGAAGTTAGTTCCACTAGAAAGTGCCCTCAGTTAAATTTGCACTAGTTCTGGAGTAACCCAAGGCTCTCCCTATTCCTCATCCCAGTTCTTCAAACAATAAACCCCAAAAGGAACTTTTGCCTGGTTATTGTGTAGAGAGGCTGAAAACTGCTGTGTGCCTGACTCCTGTGCACCCATTAGGGAATAGAACCCGGGACAAACAGCTAGAACCAACTCAGGGTATGTGCTATAGATGTTAACTGGGCATAGTTGGAACTCTTGAGTGCCTGTTACTGGTCCCTCGGCTGTATTAATACCTACAGCACCTGAAGATTACAACTGCAGCGTATTGGACAAGGGGGGATACAACAGAGGACATTGATTTCAACTATGACAGTCGGCACCAACACAAGGAACACTTTGGATTGTGTTTATTTGTAGTAGAGATAACTGCTAGAGCTAAGATATATATACTCACAAATGTTTGCCATCAATCAGTACCTAAAAGCACACAAACTGGATGCATCATGCTACATGAACCTGAAAGAGTCTTGTGACTCCTCTCTCTAGCATAGACCCTCTTGCTTCGTACTGCTATGTTATTCCCCACCAATCAACAGAAGTTTCAGAGAAGCCCTTTTGGACAATGGCTGATGATTGCTATAAAATAAATGGGGCTCTTGTGGTGTCATGGGATATACGATGATGCAGGTGTTAGTTGCATTGTACCATTACACAGCTCAGCTCCTCAAAATCGCCAGCTACAAATTTCACAGCTTATTTTTTTTTTTTTACAATCGACCTTTATAAGCTAATTGGCCATGTGTAAATCCCCAGCGTGATGCTGAAATTTTGCCAAAGTGCTTTTCTCTCTCTCTAACACCTTCTGGTTGTTCTAGACTTGATTTAAGTGTTTTACTGTAGTTTTCTGCAAGCCATTTCCTCACACGTTGGTGATTTTACAAATGGGAAGCCAGCACATTAGGAGTTTAAAAGAAACAGTATTGATTGCCTTGCTGTTTGCCACTTCAAGGTACCATATCTCTTTGTATAGGTTAAGATGTCCTTGACACATATGTTAGCCATGCTTCTGTCAGAACATTGTGGCTCATTTAACAGGGAGAAGAGAAGATGAATGGACAGGTTCCGGCAATGCCAGCGGATACATCAAGGAGCAGATCGCAAAGTGTCATGTTCAAATCTTCATAGCCATTTCCTAATCAGGCAGAAGCAGGGATACTGTACCTTGAGAGCTACAAACAGGCAGAGATGCCTAAGAGAAACTCATACAAATGAGCACAGAGAGGCCACTCCAGGTGGAAACATGTGAACAGTTAATCGTGAGCTCACCACTGCTGCCTTGTTAATCATTTGCATGATGAAGAGAACTGGAAAAAATAATAGGCGCTGTGGAAAATGCTCTCAGACAAGCACCTTAGTGAAGGTGCATCTCCTGTGGGTTAAGAGTCTGATGTGAGGGAGCCCAGGGATCCCTGAGGGATGGATGATCAAGATCAGAGTCAAACAGGCCGTGTCGGTAACTAGTGGGTCGGTGCGGTACAAGACGGTAGGCAAGGGATAGTCGGGTCACACACGCAGGGTCAATACCAGAAGATCAGATCTATAAGGGAGCATCCAGGAGCAGAGTCAGGCAAGCCAAGGGGTCAGGACAGGAGAAGGCAACAAGGTCAGACAATCCAGATCAGAGTATTCACAACACAGGCAACAGGATACGCAAAGACCATTCGGCAACAAGTGTCTGTGCAGGGCTGGTTTAAGAAGCCCGCCCTGCACCTGACAGGCGCAGCCTAGGTCCTAGTGCCTGCCCAGTACTGTCATAGACGACGGGTGCGCCTGGGTCCTAGTGCCCTGCTGCCTGCATGTCTTGACAGACACCTACGCATGTGTAGACCCATGCGTCGCGATGGTCCCTGACAGGCAGTGTCAAAGCGCAACTGCGCGAAACATGTCGTCTTGGTAACCCTACATATGCTCCCAGCTGAAGCCAATGCCGGACACCGCCTTTGCTTGCCATGGTGACACCACCCGGGACGCCGGGACACTGACACCACGTGATTTGAAGTTGACAGGAGCATTCTCTGATCTCAGCTCCCCTCAGAGTGGACGGGCCGTCCGTTGGAGTCACACTGTTCACTTCAGGCTGGTCAATTTTATTATATTTGCTACTTTGTCTCACCCAATAAAGATGCACCTTCACTAAGGTGCTTGTCTGAGAGCATTTTCCACAGCGCCTATTTTTTCCAGTTCTCTTCAGAGATGCCTAAGAGCTCATGCATGCAGACAATTATAAGCTTCTTAAAGTGCTTTGCCCATGTAGGGCATCACAACAGGTGCTTATAATTCCCTCTTGGGGATTGCATTCCCTTTGCTACCCTGCCCCTCCATTTATCTGCCAGAACGAAGTGAAATGCCTAGTACTTCTGGGTATGGGTTGAGAATGTAACTCTCTCCCCCATCTGGTTAGCACCTCTACCTCAAAGCATTGTGCTCTTTGGTTTGACTCCCAACCAGGGCTCTACCTGTGTTCTATTTGCTGCTTTATGCATTAACATAATTATCTCCTTAGACCCAGCATGTATTGATTGTATGGTCACCAGATGATTTGGCACCATCCACATGCAGCTTAAGGCTAATCATAAGTAAGAACAAAAATTGTTCAAAAATAAAGATAAAGATCTGTTGAATGGGAGTGTGATCAGGCCATCATTGATTCAGATGTCCCCCCCACTTGCCAACATATTGTCATTTGTGCACAACACAAAAGGTCCATTTTTGTTGATCAATTACAGGGTGACCGACGGGAGTCAGAGGTTTTTAGAACAAGCAGTACACGGGAAGTGGTGATGGGAGGGGGACGAGCTA
Organism: Staurois parvus; assembly: GCF_062004578.1. Taxonomy (NCBI): domain Eukaryota; kingdom Metazoa; phylum Chordata; class Amphibia; order Anura; family Ranidae; genus Staurois; species Staurois parvus. The sequence continues at coordinate 1,538,569 of NW_028318372.1, forward strand.
GGCATTCCCCCCACTGGAATGCTAATTCAGTCACAATGAAGCAGTGAATGTTACAACATCATTTGTTTGCCAATGACAGTTTTGTTCAAAGTGGTGAGTCTATCACAGCAGCAATTTTTTGAGAATTCAATATTGGTCAACATGGGGCCGTCCTCAGTCACAAACATGATCCTTTCAAGAGGATGGTCATCATCAAATGACAATATTTTTCATAACTGAATTTCTAACACTCATGGCATGTCTTGACCTCTGTTTTTGTAAACATAAATAGATTTTTTAGTTGAAAATCTATGGAGTACAGTTTTTTTCAAAACCGTTCGACTCCCGTTAGTCACCCTGTGCTAAAAAAATTCCAACATAACTGTTCATTTTTTTGTCATAAATCTTTGCATTTCAAGAATCGATGTGAGCCCACTAACATTTAGAAAGCCGAATAATTGGACATTTCGAAAAAAAATTCAAACTATTTTCTACTTATCTATGGCCAGCCTAACTCTGCAAGTTCAGAATCCAACACCGTTTTATTTCAGGTAATTGCAGTCTTTTAAAGTATGAGAAGATGGCTTACCTAAGCCCTGACTCTGTGGAGTACTACAATTGGCAAAGGGGGCAAAAAAGAAACAAGGAAGGTCTTGCTAGGACTGAACTAACTGAGAAACTAAGGAGAGTAATGGCAGAAAAAAGACCAAGTGGTCCATTGAATGTTTTCCTTTGGGCTCAACATATACATTTTTTTCTCATTGAACGTATTATTGTGTATCAACATCTACTGAAGAACTTATATAGGGGCCCTAACTATACTTCCCTTAGCCATCCATCTCGGGGTGAGATAGTACGGTTACTCTGTTTGGCGCTGGGTAATTCAACCTTTTTAGCATTAGTGGGCATTTGCTTGTTGCAGTGTCTAAGTGGTCCATGGAGTCTGCCTTATTTTTTTTACTATACATGTTTTGGTTTTTTAACTTTTTTTTTCTGAGTATAGTGACTGACCCACTTCCTCTGCTGGAAGTCAAGCTTCCAAGCATAAACTACTCATTCAGTAAAATAATACTTTCTAAGATTAGTTTTGAACTTTCCTCCTGCTAGTTTGAGATCATGTCCCTGTGTTCTCGATCTTAGCAATATTGGAAATATTGCCCTGCTGAACCTTATTCACCCCCTTGATGTATTTAAAGGGTTCAATCATGTCTTCCCTTTCCTTTCTTTCCTTAAGACTGTACATATTACTTTCACCATTGTTTTGCCCATCTCTGGACTTGTTCTATCTTATTAACCACTTGCTCTCCAGAGGATTTACCCCTCTTCCTGGCCAGGTCATTTTTTGCGTTACAGCACTGTGTTATTTATACTGACAATTGTGTGGTCATGCAACACTGCACCTAAATGAAATTTATGTCCTTTGTTTTCCACAAATAGAGCTTTCTTTCAGTGGTATTTGATTGCCTCTGCATTTTTTATTTTTGGCGCTATAAAAAAAAGACTGACAATTTTGAGAAAAAAAAACAGTATTTTTGACTTTTTGCTATTAAACATATTCAGTAAAAAAAATTACATAATCAAATTTCGTCATAAATGTAGGCCAAAATGTATTCTGCTACATGTTTTTGCTAAAAAAAAATGCCAATACGTGTAAACTAATTGATATATGTGAAAGTTACAAATGGCCGTATAGATAATGGATTTGTTAAAATTTTATATATACTAGTAATGGCGGTGATCAGCGACTTATAACAGGACTGCAGTGGGCATTCTGACACTGGGTGGGAACTGAAGGCCACTGACATCCCCAGTGACACTAATACAGTGATCAGTGCTAATAAAAAGCACTGACACTGTACTAATGACACTGGGCAGGAAGCGGTTAACATCTGGGGCGATCAAAAGGTTAACTGTGTGCTGTGTGCTGTTTCACTATGGGGGCCATGTGTGTGCTTCACTGTAAGCACACTGCTTTGTAAGGCTCTACTATGCAGAGCCATACAAAGCAGTGTGCAGGAGCTGACGGTGGAGAGATCTGTATTGTTTACATACAGGTCTCTCCCCGTCTGTGATACACTGTGATCGCCAGGTGCTGGCAGGGAATCACCGGCCGGGACCCCGATGACTGACAGCTGAGGCCACCAATGGCATCACGGGTAGGGCATGTGCGGCTTGTGCGTGCCGCCTACCTGGAAATGCAAAATCACGTATATTTACGTGATTTCCCACGAATAGAGCTTTCTCTTGGTTGTATTTAATCGACCTGTGCATTTTTTATTTTTTGTGCTGTAAAAAAAAAAGAATTTTGAGTAAAAAATTATATTTTTGACTTTTTGCTTAATAAACATGTCCAGTTAAAAATTTAAAAAATCTAATTTTGTCATAAATTTAGGCCAAAATGTATTCTGCTACATGTCTTTGCTAAAAAAAATGTCAATACATGTATATTAATTGGTTTACATGAAAGTTATAGCGTTTACAAATGGCATTATATACAGTATAATGGGATTTTTTTTTTCTACTAGTAATGGCGACGATCAGCGACTTATAGCAAGACTGCGAGACTGCAGCAAGCATTCTGACACTGGGGGGAAACTGATTTGGTGTCACTGACATCCGCAGTGACAGCAATACAGTGATCAGTGCTAATAAAAAGCACTAACACTGTACTAATGACACTGGGCAGGAAGGGGTTAACATGTGGGGCTATCAAAGGGTTAACTGTGTGCTGTGTGCGTTTTTACTGTAAGCTGTGTGTGTGCTTTCAACTGTAAGCACACTGCTTTGTATGGCTCTATATATAAGTGATTTTGTGCATCTCTGCCACCCTGTAGCAGTATATCTGCTATAGGGCAGTGGGAAAGCAGTTAAATAGAACAGGACCTAGTACAGAGTTTTGTGGTACACCACTAGTGTCTCTGTCCTGAATGAACACCATTTACAACCACATTCTGGTATCTATCCTTTATCCAGCCGCATATCCATTGAACCACCCAAGGGATAAGTCTTAGCTTGTACAACTTTTATATTAGATCATTATGTGGAATGTATCAAATGCTTATCTGAAATCAAGATAGGCTATGTTCACAGCAACAATCTGGTCCAAAACATTTGTGATATAGTCAAAAAATTAAATCACATTAGTCTGACATGATCTGCCCTCAGTAAAGCCATGCTGCTTTGGGTCCAGCAGGTTGTGTGTTTCTAAGTGATCGATGATCCTTCTATGTAGGACAGATTCCATTAACTTGACTACAACAAATGTTAAACTCACTGGCCTGTAATTGCCAGCCTCTACAGTACCTTACTGCCCTTCTTGTGGATAGATACAAAATGAGCTGTCATTGGTAGAAGAGATTGATTGAGAAGATCAGCTAATGGTCCAACAACTATACCTCAAAGTTCTCTTAGAACTCTGAGATACATATCATCAGGGCCCATTGCTTTATTAAAGCTTTAGGCGAGCCAGTTCTTCTATTACCTCTGTCTCCAGAAATTCGGAAAATTAATCATTATTACTAGAACCAATATGATCCCCTAACTTGTTATTGGTAATGCAATTGATTTTTGAGATGACTGAACAGAAGTAATTGTTTAAATGGTTTGCTACATCCAGGTCTCCCTCAACATACATAAGTGTAGTGCCCAGTTTTCATTTTGGTGATCCCATTGTATTTTTCCTTTTATCACTTATTTTCCCTAAACAGTTTTGTCTCCTTTCTTAATAGTTTTAACCATTCCTTCTCTTTCTGTGCTTTGGCATCCCTGATAATGTGTTTGGCCTCGTTTTGTCTATTTGTGTACGTTTTTCCATCAGCTACACCCCCTGTTTCCTTGAATCTCCTATATGCTGATTGTTTTCTTGTGTCGGGAATCGCCGCGGCGCTGGTCTCGGCGCAGGCGCAGTGCACCGCCCTGTGCAGGGACACGGGCACTAGGGCCGGGGCGACCGCGGCGATCAAGCTCGCGCATGCGCAGTAGAGGCCGCGGGCGTGTGCCTGGCACCAATGACAGCGCAGGGCGGAATATTTAAATGGCCCTGAGCTGTCATTCAGTGCCTTCTGGTCTTATCCTGTTTCCTGTATTGCGAATCTGTTTCCTGTGAGTTGCTGACCCGGATTGTACCTGACCCTGCTGTATTCTCCTGCCCAGACCCTTGCTTTGCCTGACCTCTCTCCTGGATGCCCCCTATTGGACCTGACCTGCTGTTGCTGACCTGGCGTGTGACCCGACTATTCTCTGCCCGCTGCTTTGTACCACACCGTCCCCATAGTTACTGACCCGGCCTGCCTGACTTTGCACTTGCTCAGCCATCCATCCATCCATCCCTCTCAGACCTCCTCATATCAGGCTCTCTCCCGTGGGAGCCCCTGGCGGATACCCCTACCACTGACGGGTATCCTCAGTAGTCACGACCTGGTCCCGGGGTACTCCAAGTCCATCCCCACCATCAGGGGCCCTGGTGAACAAGTACTCTGGGGCTTAGACTCCGTGCGCTGGGGACGCCTGATCAGTGGAGTGCTAGTGGTACCGCCGGGCGGTCCTTTACATCTTCTGTTTACTCTTACTAATTTGTCTGACATATAATCTAGTTGCCTTCATGATGCCTAGACTTTAACATTGCCCACTGATTACGGACACCTGTTATTTTGCTCCAGCTTAACACAGTGGCTAAATGGTTAGCACTTCAGCCTACCAGCACTTAGGTCATTGGTTCTAATTACGACCTTGGCACTATCTGTCTGTAGTTTGCATGTTCTCCCTGTGCCTGCATGGGTTTCCTCCAGGTACTCCGGTTACCCCCCATACTCCAAAGACATGCTGGTAGGTAAATTGGCTCCTGCCTAAATTGCCCCTAGTATGTATATGTATGAATGTGAGTTAGGGACCTTAGATTGGAAGCTTCTTGAGGGCAGGGACTGATGATAATGTACAAAATATATGGAAAGCACTGTGTAACTTGTTGGTGCTATATAAGTATCTGTAATGAATATAAACATTTTTTCATTCATTTTTTCGAAATTCCCTCCTCTCAGCAAAACTGGAAATCCAAAACTTTAGTTTTTGAATAAGATTTATCAGTTCTTGTTTTAATATTAAACCAAAGACATTGGTGATCACTAGAACCCACATTTTCTCCCACCTCATCAGGTAATAGATCCCCATTTGTCAGTACTAGGTCTAAAATGTGGTCTCCTCAGGTTGGGCTTTTTACTAACTGTTTCAGAGAAACCCCATTTAGTGCCTCCATTACATTAATGTTAGGCATGTTGATGTCACCCATAATTAAAACTTCTCCTTCCATTGGCATTTGAATTATCTCATCAATCAACAAGTTATCATAATCTTCAGGCTGTCCTGGGGGTCTGTATACTACACCAATTCTATAGAAATATGATATGATGGTAGAAGAGATAAGCGAGTGCTGATTTTGAAAATGGTGGCTTTGATAAAATTAACGTTGGTTTGGGTCTGAATACTTTCCCCTTATGTTAACACTTAGATCCCAGTGGCACTGCACTTTTCACCACTAATTATGAGGGCTACTTTATCACTGCATCTACCTACTTACTCTTGACCTCTGCACTCTGTGAATTACTTACTACTGAGCCCTACACCTTGTGCATTACTTACTCCTGAGCCCTGCTCCTTGTACATTACTTACTCCTTACACCTACACCTTGTGCATTACTTACTCCTGAGCCCTGCTCCTTGTACATCACTTGCTCCTTACACCTACACCTTGTGCATTACTTACTCCTGAGCTCTGCTCCTTGTACATCACTTACTCCTTACACCTACACCTTGTGCATTACTTACTCCTGAGCCATGCTCCTTGTACATCACTTTCTCCTTACACCTACACCTTGTGTATTACTCACTCCTGAGCCCTGCTCCTTGTACATCACTTGCTCCTTACACCTACACCTTGTGCATTACTTACTCCTGAGCTCTGCTCCTTGTACATTACTTACTCCTTACACCTACACCTTGTGCATTACTTACTCCTGAGCCCTGCTCCTTGTACATCACTTTCTCCTTACACCTACACCTTGTGCATTACTCACTCCTGAGCCCTGCTCCTTGTACATCACTTGCTCCTTACACCTACACCTTGTGCATTACTTACTCCTGAGCCCTGCTCCTTGTACATCACTTTCTCCTTACACCTACACCTTGTGCATTACTTACTCCTGAGCTCTGCTCCTTGTACATTACTTACTCCTTACACCTACACCTTGTGCATTACTTACTCTTGGCCCCTGGTGCTTGTACATTACATATTTCTGACCCCTGCACTTGCTGTGTTACTTACTCCTGAACCCTGCAACTGTGTAGTATTCACTCCTTCAGAAGTGTAATTAGACTCGTCAGGGCCCCGGTGTAAAAAAAACACAAAGGGCCCCCTGGGCCCCGTCTGCCCCCCCCCCCCACCCCAGTGGCAGAATGCCAGGGCCTGGTCAAAAGTGCAACCTTTGTAACCCCGATAGTTCTGACACTGGTGTCAGTAGTTTTTTAGTTTATTTTTTATTATTTTTTTTTAGATTTTTAAAAATTTTTAGGAGCCCCATTGGGGGGCTTAGGTGATATATCAGGGGTTTAAAAAGACCTCCGGTGTTTTACCTTTGAGACAGAATAAGGAGATTGAGGACACAGCCCTCAACCTCCATCTATGCAGCCTAAGCTGCACAGAATGAATGGACAGGTATAGCTCTGTAGAGAGCTTCCCACTCTTTCACAAACTGAACCATAGTAAACACAGTTTATGAATGATTGGTATGGATCACTGACTCAATTTATTAAGACAAAGAAGGGGCCAGTAAATTACATATTTATCGGCCTCTTTCCTGCTCTCCATCCTGACAGCACCCCCTGCAGCAGCCAGTGGGAGAGGGAAGGGGGAACCTGGGAGTGTGGGGGGGGGAGTACACAGAGGCCTGGGGCAGCAGGAGGAGGATAGGAGGGGCTGCTGGGCAGCATGTATAAGGACTAATCCCCTCTGTTTTCCTCCTGCAGCCACTGTAAGGATACATGTGGAAAATGGAGAGGATTGGTTCCTCTATATGCTGCCCCCGACACCCTCCAGGTTTACAGGGGGCCGCACGGGCCCCCTGGAGCATGGGGCTGGGGCTCAATTGTGACCCCTGTAGGTATGCCCCTGTCCTGACCCTTTCACTCTGTACATTATGCACTCCTGACTCATAAACTCTGTGCGTAACCGACCCCTGAAGTCTGCACTTTCTGCGTTACTTACTACTGACACCTACACTCTGTGTGTTACACACTCCTCACTCCTACACTGTGTGCATTACACACTTCTGACCCATGAACCCTTTGTATTATATTCTCCTCACCCCTGCACTCTGTGCATTATGCATTCTTGACTTAGGAATAGGCTCAAGTTTTATTTAACCCTAACCCCTTACACCCTTTCCACTGAGCATCTTGGCCACACCCACCATTTGTGTGCTGCAAAAACCTTGTTAAGAAGATTGAGGAATTTAACTTAAATAAGGATTATAGTTATCAGGAATCTTGCATATTGCATTGTTTTCTAGTGAGTATATACAGTATGGACAAAATAGTGAGACTTTTCATTTTGCCATATTTCTCGAGTTACCCTTTAAAGTGCAGTCTAGTTTAAAAGATTTAGTATTGGAAAAAGGACCGTTCTGCCCAGAGTAGATGTGAGCCCCATGTGAGCTCTCTGCATTCTCTGCATTGATGTTTCTCATGAAATAAAGAGATTCTTGCTGTGAGTCACATGACTGGTTGCCTTTTATCGCATTAGCCATAGGAAATCAATTTCAAGCATTTAATTGACAAACTGCAATTCGGATCCAGAAGAGACCTAAGCCCTCCAAGAAGAAAATGCATTTAGCGGTCCTAATGTATACCAGTAAATTATTCTTTCCACGCTATAGTTCCCAACTGAGCCTGATTTCCAGGGGCAGCATCACAACATGCTGAAGAGACAATTCAAGGGAAACAACAATACAAATATTCACCTCCACTTGGACTAAAATAAAATATTATTTATATTGTGTATCCAGGTATTACCCAAATTTACCCCCAAAGCTTCCTCTTCCTCTGTACAGTATGCCCCAGCATTATTCTTTTTCTTTCACCTTGTTCCTGTAGAACAGGGGTGGCAAACTCAATTTCATTATGGACCGCGTCAGCATTATGGTTTCCCTCAAAAGGTTGGTTGTATCTTTAAGACTAGATGTCCAGACCACCCCCACCCCCCTTACATCAGATGTCAAGAGCCCCCTACCATCAAAAGTCAAGAGTCCCCCATCCTCCATACTTAACAATGCACCCACCTTACCTTGTGCTGGGAAGAACCTTGGAAGCAGAAAGTGCAGGGCCTGGAGGAGGACCATAGGAGGGCTGTAGTCAGCTGCTGGAGTCTACTGAATGCTGAGACCAGGAGAGGCAGAGATGAGGGGTTGTTGTGGCTGTATAGAGAGGCGCAGAATCTGTTGGAGGATTTCTGTTCTCTCTGCTGTTGATTGCTGAGACAGGGATGGGGGGCAGAGACAAGCTTCTCTGCGGCTATAAGTAGAAAGCCAGGATCTGACTGATTTATGCCATCATCTATATTTTTGATAGTAAATGATCTGCCTTGGTTTATGACTATGAGTTTGGTTGGAATTCCCCATTGATAACTTATATCATTGTTTTTGAGAGCTTTGGTGATCGAGATCAATTTTTTCCTGTTAAGAAGGGTTTCTTTGGAGAGGTCTGCATATACAGTTGTGATCAAAAGTTTGCATACCCTGGCAGAAATTGTGAAATGTTGGCATTGATATTGAAAATATGACTGATCATGCCAAAAAATGCTCTTTTATTGAAGGATGATGATCATATGAAGCCATTTATTATCACATATTTGTTTGGCTCCTTTTTAAATCATAATGATAACAGAAATCACCAAAATGGCCATGATCAAAACTTTACATACCCTGGAATGTTTGGCCTTGGTACAGCAATGACATGATTTTTAGCCATGACATGTAGCAGAATACATTTTGGCCTAAATTTATGAAGAAATTTGATTTTTTACATTTTTTTACTGCACGTTTAATAGCAGTAAGTAAAAACTATTGTTTTTTTCTCAAACCGTTGATCTTTTTTTTTTTATAGCGCAAAAAATACCACAGCACAGGTGATCAAATACCACTGGAAGGAAGCTCTATTCATTAGAAAAAAAGGACGTAAATTTAATTTGGTTGCAGCGTTGCATGACTGCGTAATTGCCAGTTAAAGTAACGCAGCACCGTAACGTAAAAATGGCCTAGTCAGGAAGGGGGGTAAATCCTCTGGAGCGCAAGTTATTAAATTTTGTTATAACAACTTTCGTATTCATTTACATTCGTTAAAAGTGTCCAGTAAGAGATTTGTTTACATCTGAATCTTTGAAAATCAAATTTGTTACGAAATAAAAAGCACATGTCTAGTAGAGCAGCTGTGTGTTTGGTCCCATTGATAGTGCTGCATAAAAAACTCTACAACGTCCATGTGAATGGGCCCTAAAAGTTGTTTCTTCCCAATTGACTTCTGCATTTAGAAAATCTAAGCACACGAGTGCCAGTGTGAATGAAGCCTAAGCGATGAATAGGAGGTCAATGTAGGTAATGATTAGCAGTAGGAGTCTTTCCCGAAGATACGCTTACATAAAACCAAAGTCTTACTTTCATAATTGGTTCACCCTCTAATGCTTCTGATCATCTTCTTTTATCATCAGCCTTTGTATCACCTGAAATTATAACCATGGAAAATATATATATATCAGTCAGATGGTTGTCTTTCCCTTTTGCTATGCATATCTATTATGAGACTAATTCATTCAATGACTTTTTTACCCTTGCTATCACCATTATGGGAAATTAGACCTGAGAGAACAACCCGGGAACCAATTTTGAAATCTTTGTTAAATAAGACTTCATAATACTATCTGATAGGATATTTAAATACAATCATTTTCAACTGAGTTTATTTCTCAAGTGTAACATCCAACTGTCCTTTTCTATGTCTAACAGTAAATCATTATTTTATTTGGGTATATCGCAAATAATTCTTGCCTAATGCTGGCCATACAAGTTTTTCTATTTTAGGTACGTATATAGCGCTGTCAATGTACGTATATATATTGTACATTCACATCAGTCCCTAACCCTCAAGGGGCGTACAATATAAGGTCCCTAACTCATATTCATACATACACATACTAGGGCCAAATTAGACAGGAGCCAATTAAACTACCAGCCGGTCTTTGGAGGAAACCAGAGTACCTGGAGAAAACCCACACGCACACAGGGAGAACATGCAAACTACAGATAGGTGGTGCTGTAGCTGGGATTCGAACCAACAACCCTAGTATTGCCAGGTGGAAGTGCTAACTATTTAGCCATTGTGCTGATGTTTATACTCATTCAGCCAGCAGGCTGTATGAAAAAAAAATCCAAGAAAATTAGGTGGATGGAGGAATCCCCCTGCCTTGACATTACATTCCGACAGCGGCAATTGCTACCGTCGGGGTCAGGGGCGGACTGACAACTCATGGGGCCCCCAGGCAATAAGGGATCATGGGGCCCCTGTGTCTTTGCCCAAACTCAAAAAACCTATGAAAAAGATATCAGGGGCATCTCATGGGGCCCCCTACTGACCCAGGGCCCTCGGCAGTGCCCGAGTTTCCAAATCGTCAGTCCGCCCCTGGTCGGGGTACACTGATCAGTGACTGAAGCTGATTGGCTGCTGCCGCTGATCGAGGAAAATTGTCCATGTCCCTTCAACAGAAGTCTAACAACCTCCCCAAAAAATACACCCTTTTAAGTAATAGTCTTTCATTTGTGGTGAGGAAATGCAAACTCAAGGTAGTATTAACCACAAAAGCAAACATTTATTATATTGCAGACAATTCATAGATGTGATGGCTGCATTAATTTCCTTTTCTATGCTTTCTTTCTTTTATTTTCACAGGTAAGTCTGTTGTTTTTAAGAAGCTCAAGCTCTCCAGCAGAATGTATCAGTTTACATTGATGAGACAAGCCACTTAACACTGACAAGGTGGTTGAAACGATCAGCTTTTATTTATTCATGCAAAACCTGTATCCCAAAAGAAAAAAAAATGTTTGCTGTAACTGATTATAAAGTGTGAGCTGGAGTTTGGCCTCAGTTTGTTTAATATATTTAAATCTGCTAATACATTGAACACTACTCTCCCCCAAACTGACAATTATGCTGTCTGCTGTGCTTCATGTGCTCATTCTTTCAGAGTTATGTCTTATTAATACAGGAGGTTTATTACTGACCAGATCACCAAGTGAAAACAGAGGAAAAAGAGCCAAAGAAAATAAAACCGATGCAGCCATCACATCTAATGATTGATAAACTGCAACATAATTCATTTTTGTTTTGGGCTTAATACCTGAAAGCAGGTTGTAAGCCCAGTTTTTGGGCTTTTGGTGGGATCTTTGGGACCAACCCACTGCTCCTGTGGATACAGAAGAGGACAATGGACCAGGTCTAGAGTCTTGCTTTTTTCCTGGGTACCCAGTAGGAGTTTGAGAGACTTGCGGCTGGTCCATCAGCAGTGTTTCATGAGGGATTCAGCCAGTGAGGAGCCTAAAGAATGTGCGAGCCATCCAACCTGGGGTTCTCTTCGAAGATATGCGCTCATGGAGAATGCTATTTGAACTTTCTTCACATGGACTCTACCTCTGCGGGTATGCTGGGGCAGGGCATAGCCTGGTTAGGAGTAGGGACTAGAGACTTAGAGATGTTGACTGTTTTAATGAAGTACTACTGGACTGTTTTATCTGTTTTGGGCTCTTTTGTAATGTTGCACTTAAATTCAAGTAAAGAGTTAAACTTTGCCGTGTGCCTGGTCTGAAGTCCTTAAAATAGACATTACCAATTGGATGCATTGCAAGAAAGTGGGACTATTGCACACGTAGTCTACAGTTTGGGTCACTATCACAGGGGCTATGAAGAATCAGCATGTTAAAAGTCATTCTACTGAAAGTTATACATACTGTACAGCAAGCAGCCTGTAAACGTGTACCTGAATTGCCTATAGCCACAAGGGAGATGTTGTTGACACTCTGTACACTGCATTCTGCCTCCCATAGCAACAGGAGCAGAACTGAACTGTAGAGGCTTCCATTCTGTAGAGAGATACAGAAATTCAGGAGTTAAAGTCAAGTGCATGTTGGAGTCCGCACTATGTGCATGGTGGGGTTCCATGCTGCTACCTGGAATGGTAGTGGGAAATGCTGGACAGGTGGCTGTGGACAGTATTCAACATGGTCCATGTAACTGCAAGCTACAGTGGGAAGATGTACATTTACATGGGGTCCCACGGGTAATTAGAAAACAGTTGTTCAAGTGTACACAGTGTATTAGTCATCTCTGTAGTTAGAGGCCTGCCTTAAGGTTGAGTATTCTCTGATGGAAACCTCAGCCTTGTCCCAGGGCAATAAAGAAATGGCACAGAGTAAAGGTACCCCATGTGTGTGTGTGTGAAGTAGAGTGTCTTAGGTGCCTAGCGTAGCCCAGAAGAACCCACCTCTTATGCGACCCACACTTGGCGCCCAATGAGTTAATTGGGAAACATGGAGGAAGTACCACACACCTACCCTTACATTCCACTTTAAATCGTACAGTATGAACTGCCTGAAAAAGCCATCTTTGTTGCCTGGCCGGTCCCCAAACCACTCCCCCTACTTCCCTGTTTGTGGGTGTCTCCCTTAGCTAGACAGCTGCAGGAGCCTATGGTTTATCTACCCTCACAGTCCAAAATCTTGTAGAAAGTCTTCCCCAAAGAGCGGAGACTTTCATAACCAGAAAAGGGGGGGGGGTGCAATTCCATATTAACGCCCATGATTTTGGAATAGAATGTCCAACAAATTCATAAGGGTCAGGGATTTACAACTCTTTGGCTGTAAAATGTTCACTATATACAAACATAGATCATGGAGACTACTAGAGAAGATCCTGGAGACTGCTAGTGAAGATCCTGGAGATTAATAGAGAAGATTCTAGAGACTACTAGAGGTGATCCTTGAGACTACTAGAGAAGTTCTTGAAGACTACTAGAGAAGATCCTGGAGACTAGTACAGAAGATCCTGGAGACTGCTAGAGAAGTTCTTGAAGACTACTAGAGAAGATCCTGAAGACTACTAGAGAAGATCCTAAAGACTGCTAGTGAAGATCCTGAAGACTACTAGAGAAGATTCTGAAGACTGCTAGTGAAGATCCTGAAGACTGCTAGTGAAGATCCTGAAGACTACTAAAGAAGATAATGGAGACTACTAGAGGAGATCATGGAGACTACTAAAGGAGATCATGGAGACTACTAAAGAAGATCCTGGAGACTACTAGAGAAGATCATGGAGACTGCTAGAGAAGATTCTAGAGACTACTAGTGACGATCCTGGACACTACTAAAGAAGCCATTGAACATTAGAAGCAGCACATATGTGCAGATTATAGAACATTGAATTACGTGATTATTGGCTCTCTCAATCTACGCCAGGGGTGTCAATCTCAATTTCATTGTGAGCAACATTATGGTTGCCCTGTCTCTGCTAATATCATCCACAAGAAACTTTATTAGAGACTCCTCAGACAGAACATGTTTCTTCCAAGGTCCCCAAAAAAGTTTCTTGTGCATGATACCAGTGATTTGCAAGTCTCACTGGCATCCCACCCCCCCATATCAGATGTCAACAGCCCCAGCACTAGAAGTCAAGAGCCCTTCCTTACATCACAGTGCACCCCATTACCATGTGCTGCTGCTGCAGGGAAGAAGCTGGGGGCAGATCTGGGAAGCAGTAAGTGCAAGATCTGGAGGAGCACCAGAGGAGAGCTGGAGTCAGCTGCCGGAGTCTGCTGAATGTTGAGACCAGGGGAGGCAGAGATAAGTTGGTGCTTTGGCTGCACAGAGAGGCGCAGGATCTGTAGGAGGACTTCTGTCCCCCTCTCTGCTGACAACTGCTGATACGGGGGGGGGGGCGTAAACAAGGGGGAGGCGGTAGCTGCAGCAGAGGTGTGATGGCCACATGAAATGGCCTGGCGAGCCAGATTCGGCCCACGGACCTTGCTTTTGACACATGTGACCTACACCATTGCCATTTAGTGATTATTTATTTAACAAATATTCGTACGATTGAATTTATTTCATGTATTCACTGTGCTATTGTAATACAAAATAACCTGTAATATACAGTTTTCTAAAATCACTGTTTCCTTTCTCTGTAGCTTCTATTTTTACTCTACTAATAAGTAAAGCTGTATTGCTTTCCTGATATTAACCTTTTAGTCTTTAATCAGCGGCTCTTTGTTATAATGCGCCCTGTAATTGCAGTCTTTGCCACAGACCATCTGCTTAATTGCAAATTTAAATTCATTGCAAATATTAGGCAGTGATATAATGGAGGAAGTTATATGCTGTTTGCAGTAACATTATCTAAAACATTATTCCAGAGTGCCCTTGTAAAGAGTTATTCCGTAACTATGCAGGTGCCCTGTTAAAGCTGAACTCCAGGCAAATATCCAAATTCACAGATGAAACACACATAAGGAAATGGTGTTGCCTGCCAAAGGATTTGCATTACTGACCACCCAGTCCTGAAATTAAAGCTGAAGTATATAAAAAAAACACTTTTTTCCCTCTACAGCTTTTGTTACTTTGCTTACCTATAATGAAGTATGTCCCATGATGTGCAGGCTGCTGGATTCTATAGAAGTCTTCACTGCAGTGCTGCCCTGTCCTCTTCTGTCTTTAAACTGCTGGCACCATGTGGAGTGAACAGCTTTGGGTCTCTTGGCTCAGCTGCACTGTGTTTTATGGAACTGCATGAAGTATGCACACATGTATTGGAGGTTCTGGGCCACTACAACTTGTTTACAATGTGATTTGGATTCTCCCTCTGTCCCCCCCCCCCATACACACGCACACACCGTTTCCTGTTAAGCTAGTTATTTCAGTCCTAGCTGGACCATCCCTGTTTCTCCCATGTTTCCTCAGTCAGTTCTGCATTGCAATTGCTTACTCAGATTTCACTGCACACTTCTCACAGTGTTCATTAGAAGCTGCGGTACGTCAGATGGAGCCCATCTCATTTCTTGGCTAGGGAACATCCAGCCATCGAGGTTGAGCATCACATGGGGCTTTAAGGGCTCATGTACACTGTAGCTGATAAACTCACGTTTAGGAACTGTTCAGTGTTTTTTTTTTTTCAGCAGCCCCTGAACTCACCCTAATGTTTTCCTATGTGTCCATGTACACATCTTCGTTTACAGTCGTTTACAGGCATTTGAGTTTACAGTTGTTTTTTGAACACACCAAACTTGCGTTCAGCAGTCGATTTTATCAGCGTTTCAAATGCAAAATGCTTGTAAGCGCTTGTAGAAGCGGCAAATCATGTTTATAAGCGTTTGAAATTTTTTTTTACCTCATCCAGTTCCCGATGCTGTCCAGAGCCTTTTTCATCATGAAAAATGCATGCAAAGCATTTTCAAGGTACTCAAATGGACAAAACACTGAACACAGGATGTTCCTACCAAGCTTGTCACACATTGTAATGACCAATTCACACCTCAGACCTCTTCCTCTCTTTTGGAAACAAAAGATATGTTAATGACCATTCACACCTCAAATTCCTCATGAAGACCCCCTGCCAGGTGGCCTTAATGACTCACAACGCCAGACACCTGACCCACCCTTGGAAACAAAAGAAATGTTAATAAGCAGCTCACACCTAGCTAATGTCAACACATACTGCTGTCTCTGCTTCTACTCTCTGTATTTCTCTGAAACAGTCTGAAATAGTTAATAATTTACCACTTTTCAGTGCATTCTGGGCATTTGGGATGTTCTCCTGTGCTTATCTTTAAAAAACGCTTCTAAACAAAAACGCACATAAACGCGCATAAATGCATTATGCAAACGTGGCTAAACAGACATTTTTTAACCTACGTTTTCCAGCAGTCAGTTTCCATCGTTCAGAAGTGTCCCGTGTACATGGGGCCTAACTTGTGATATTATTTCACTGCTCAGCTGCTAAGGTTTCCAGTGATATGGCTCCACTGCCCCCCCCCCTCAGCTGCTAGTATTTTCAGTGATATTGCATTACTGCTTAGCTGCTAATGCTTCAGTGACACCATTCTGCTGTCCAGCTGTTAATATTTAAGGTGACACCTTTCTACTGTTAATATTTCCAGTGACACCATTCTACTGTCCAGCTGTTAATATTTAAGGTGACACCTTTCTACTGTTAATATTTCCAGTGACACCATTCTGTTCAGCTGCAAATGTTCCCAGTGATATTGTTCTACTGTCTTGGCTGCTAATAATGTCAGTGATATGGATTTACCGCAAAGCTACTAAAATCATGAGTGACACTTCCCTATTTGAGGCTAATATTCTTAATGATATAGTTTGATTCTCTTGCTGCTAAAATCTCAAGGTGAAGGTAGTATGTGCTGGATTTTGCTGGATTACTATCGGTGCTGGCTTCAGGTCAGACACATTGCTCACTTTGAATTTTTGGAGATAATGTTATCTTTTTATAAGTATTGTCAACGTTTATGTGGCAATTCTATTTAGATTAAAATGGTTCAAAAGGGTTAAGGTTTTTCACCTTAATGCATTCTATCTATTAAGGTGAAAAACCTTCTGTGCTGCAGAATCCCCCCCAGCTCCCCTTTATTCTTACCTGAGACGATCAGATCCAGCGATTTGCATCAGTACAGCGGCTCTTGCTGCTGTCTTCCTCCTTCCTAGACAGACCTGTCAATCAAATGCTGTGCCGAGTGAGAGGGGGACGAGGCCGAGTTGCCCACTCTCTGTCAATGGGTGCACACAGGTGCCCCCATGTAAAGCGGCTTTCTATGAAGACAATCGCCGAGGAGGAGGAGCCTAGAGTGCCGCTGGTGGGGGACCTGAGAAGAGGAGGATAAAGGCTGCTCTGTGCAAAAGCTTTGCACAGAGCAGGTAAATATAACATGTTGTTATTGTAATTTTAAAAAAAAGCTTTAATGTCGCTTTAAGGTATAAATTGATTTATTTTGGGTCAAGATAGAAGCTAATAGGATTATTTAAAGATTCTATGAAGATTGCAAATGTTTTCGAATGCCAGAAGTTTAGGTTGGTCCATTGGGGATCCATAGGCATAAAGAAGAGAAATCAGGCACCGTACAGTATCTTTTATTACTTTGTCCGATGCTGGACACTCCGGTTGACGGGGTCCAACACCTCACTCCTTTTTTAATTGTACAGTGTCACCTATTTTGAAGTGGATTCTGCTTTTGAACAAGGGTGTGCACTATATAGGGGCAGGCACCCAGTTTAAAGGCAGCCTTTCTCAAACTTTTCAACACAGAGGGACCCTTGAAATAACTTTCTGGTCTCAGGGAACTCCTGATAAAAATGACTATATCTAAAACGCATGATACATTAGTGTGAAGGTCCGTGGGAAAAATGCTCCTTACACTTGTGGTCATTGGGAAGAATTACCCAGATACAGATAGCTAAAACGATCAATGGTGTCAGAGGGAACTTATCTGAAAGGTAGAAATTTCTCATTGCCCAGGGAAGCTTTAGCAACCTCTGAAGGAACCCTAGTTGAGAAACCCTGTTCTAAGGTATTTGATGAACTGAGACAGAAAGCTTGGATGCAGGGGTGGACTGACAACTCATGGGGCCCCCGGGCAATAGGGGATCATGGGGCCCATGTGTCCTTGCCCAAACTCAAAAAAGCCTATGAAAAAGGTACCAGGGGCATCTCATGGGGCCCTCTACTGAATGGTCAGTCCATCCCTGCTTGGATGCTGTTTTGTTTTTGGGGTTTTTGTTCTTGTTAGGCTGAAACATATAGTTGGTGTTGTACCTAGGGCAAGTCTGCATGCATGCAAATGCATCATGCCTATAGACCCCCACTTCTCTATACTGGGATCCACTCATTAAAGTGTTTTTATAGTTGCATAACTCCTTCCAATGGCCAGCCCACTGCTAGCATCTAAGTTGGGGGCTCTTGGTAGGAGTACTGAGGCAGGGAGACTGTGATGCTTTCAAGAAGCTATGTACAGCACCTTGCCAGCCCCTCCCACCATCCATGATCTGCTTGCATTGCATAGATAAGCACAAAAACCCAGTGAAGACATCAAAATAAAAATAAGGTACGCAAAAAAGTAAAAATAAGATCTAAAATAAGGTATGAAATGAAAACAGAAAGGTTTTATTTAGCATGTTGATGGAGGGGAGGAACCAGGGCTTAACTATAAGTACATTTAACGTCAGCTTTAAGACTCCTAGGTGAGTGAATGGATATATTGCTGCAAAGAGAAAGTCATCTCACATATCCCTCCTCCCAAACAATTAGACCAAAATAGGACTGTTGTTATTATTATTCATTGTGCCTCCACTGGAGACATTTCCCACCACTTATCCCAGAGGCACATTTAACTGGAACAGAGAGGGAAAATTTCTCTAGTCAATACACCCAGCAATAGTCCAACCATTGCCTTCCATCCAAATGGAAGAAAATGGCTGGAGTGGAGTATTTTTAGAAGAGTAAACCAAATCTGCCTTACAAAAATATGTAACTTTTGTGGTTGGTCAACATTGAAAACAAAGACAAAAAGCCATACAAAATATTAAAAATGGGCTATCATGTTAAATACACCTATTAATGTCTAAACAGTTTTCCAGATTTCTACATAAAAAAAGAACAAACCCAGAAAATAACTCAATAACAGAAATCTCTATGCCTGGGACACAGCCTGGGAAGCATTGTTGGCATTCGGTGACACTTTGATCCTTCTGCTGCTTCTGTTTGAAGTAATTGTGTTCCGTAATTTGATGTCCTTTTGAGCTCAGTGAGGTTACCATCGGAGGAACCATTACATGACTCGCTAGGATTTAATACAATAATATTTTTGATGAATGCAAAATTTATATTCGAAAAATAACAATAATCTGAATTATTCTGCGCTGAGCTGAGCTCTTGAAGTAATAAAGGTTGATGATTTATGGCTCTGATAATTGTGTAAAAAAGAACAGCACAGAACACCATATTGTTGTTGCATTAAGGGATTATTGTAGCTTTATTTAAAATTCCAACTTTGTAATAGGCAGTAAGAATGTAATTAGACATACTGTAGGTTACTTTCGAATTTTTCTGGGACATATTGTCCAACCCACTGATGTGTATTATAAAGAAGAACTGTGGCCAGGCAAAGGAAATGTAAAGTGTTACTAAACCTACAACAGTAAAATCTGTCTGTTATACTCACTTTGGAAGCTAAGGAGTTAATCATCCATATTGTGTAAAAAGGGTGTTTGATCCTGTCTTCTCTGATCATCCCCTTCTTCCAGTATCTCCTAAATATCTCCTGATAGAACAGAGGCCCAGGGGCAAGTTGCACATGCTCAGTTTGGTGCATATTGGTAGAGAGTTTTTTTTTTCTTGAGAGCGTGCATGTGATCAGCACAGGGCCAATCAGCACTCTATAGAAAAATTGATCTGCACAACCACCACTGCACTAAAATATTCTTTATTATATAGACCGCATAAATATTACATCAAAGATACAGAAGGTTGATGCGTTTCAGCTACACAGCCTTAGTCATAAACGGGGGTGGACTGACAATTCATGGGGCCCCTGGGCAATAGGGGATCATGGGGCTCCTGTGTCCTTGCCCAAACTCAAAAAAGCCTATGAAAAGGATACCAGGGGCATCTCATGGGGCCCCCTACTGACCCCGGGCCCTCGGGCAGTGCCCGAATCTCCAAATGGTCAGTCCGCCCCTGGTCATAACTGATGACTTTTGTGTGAAATACTTGGTGATCCTCTCAGTCCCCCTGCTTTCCTTTTTCAAACTGACCAGACTAGGCATGAGAGCACATCTCTCTCAACATGATCCATGTTCTGACCTTGTGGGGGGAACAGCCTGCCTGTCCTCTAATGGTCAGACTTGTCCTGACCCCTCAGTACAACCTTTCACTGAGAAGATCAGTGTGCTGCTGTTTCTGCCCCCTCATCTTTCTATGGCCCTTATGCAGCTGAGAACAGAGATTCAGGGCCATCTTATTAGCATCATGGGCCCCTGGGCAAAGTAATACCCTGGGGCCCCTACCAGCCTGCCCAAATTTATGCACCTCATCTCAAGAATTATAAAGTGTTAATAAAATTAAACCTATATTTATTAGTACTTTCAATAAAATTGATTTTAAACAATAAGAAAATATACCATAAATCAAAGACTAATCAACACAAAGAAGGGGGGAGGCAGAAGGGCACAATACTGGGATCACCAGGGTACAATAGAGGATCTGGGATGGTCCCCGGGCCATCCCAGGAAAGCTTTGCAAAAAGTTTGACTGAAAAAACCAGGACATTTGGCAAGAATGGTGAAAGGCAAGATTATCATAGGTCCCACATGCTCCAGTGCCCAGAGGTGCCCATGCATTAAGACAGCCCTCCAGAGATTATGTGAAAAGTTATAAAATAGGAAAGAAAAATGTATTTATATTTTATTTAATATTTACACAAATGTTTTGCCTTTCATTTCTATTTTAAATTAAATGGGTTGTTTCACAATTTCACATATACTTAAAAAAAACAATTCTCTACCAAGAATCTGAGGCATATTTTAGGTGGCAGCATACAGTATATTACTAAATTGTACTCTAAGAAACTTTCTGTTGTAAATGTGGATTTGCTATGTTTCTTAGAAATGCTAAATTCATGGAGCAGATCTAGATCTTAGTAATTAGCCTTGGGGAGCCCCTTACAGCATTTGCAATTCTCAGTCCTACTCAACTGCTCATAGCATATGGGACTTCCAACTCTGACCAGCTGTTCACATGAAATGACCTAATCCATCCTTCTGTTTGGTGTAAAGAGAGATTGTAGTTCTTGCTTACAATGCCAGATGGTGCAACACTGACAAGCTCTCTACAAACATAAACTAGGTACTAAAGTTGGCCCATACAAGTCTAGTGACAGATACCTCCATCCACACAAATGTGATGGATGGAGGAATACCTCCGGCCTGGACGTTGATTGGCTGCAGCCAGTGATCAAGGAATATTTTACATGTCCCTTTGACAGAAGTTGATCAAATGACTGAACTTGGTTGAGCATGCATGGACCTACACTGATCTCAATTTGGCTAGTCCTTGCCTAAGTGGCCAAATTTCAATCAGGGTATTGACAGCTTTTGTTCTCTCTGCAGTGTCAGCAACAAAAATGTTATTAAACCATTTTTGTAAAAATGTATTTATTTTTTGCATACCCCAGATGCTTGTGTTGCTGATCCACTTGCAGGACAATCTGCATAGAGGGTGGCTCCTGGCCAGGACTGAGCCTTAACACATGGTCAATACAGCAGCAACCAACTAAATTCTAACAGGCATTCATGCACATGGAAATGGCCACAGGTAATCACTGTAAATTCTTAGGTGTGTACTGAGGAGCATCTGAATTTCGTCTCAGAATTTTGTCTCACTTGAAAGCTTTTTTGAAAGACGTAATGGTTAAGAACATCGGATACAACCAGAGAGTTTTGGGAGAAAAAAGCCTCCCTTCAGGGATTGAGCAATTGATGTTAAGCAGTTGATGCCGGCTGTGCTTTTTAAGTCACTGTCAGAGAGGTAGCAGCTAAGGACCAGATTTAGGGTCCACATATACTATATTTCAACTATGGGAAATCACTTTACAGTAGAACCAATGGAACTAACTTTCACTTCTAGCACTCCATTGCTATCACACACACACAACAGGGAATTATGGAGCACATAGTCCAGATCAGTAGACCACCAGACTATTTGCCTGTATGATATGAGCAGTGCACATTCCCGGGAGGTTTCAGTAGGCACTGCGGAGAGATATGGAACTGTAGGGATGAAAAAGGCAGCATCAGATGGGATGTAGGCAGATGAAGTCTATTATCTGCACTGAACGTGGTGCTCATCTGGAGCAGTACTGCAGCTGTAGGGGAAGTCTAGGGAAACTTGGTTTCTCTATGGTTTTCTCGGTTCCCTGGAGTGGCGTTACGGTTGGCAACAGTGCATCCAGATGACGCTGGTGGCTATCCTGGGTCATACAGAGTCTTTTAAAGTTCCTACCCCCAGGTTTTGATGCACATTTGCGAAGTGGCTAGCATTAGGGAGAGCATATCCGCCTGTTTAGCGGCAGGGAAAGCTCCCTCTTGGGTCAGACCGGCCTGGTTGCATTCGACTTTCCTTGGCGAGTGCTGTCTTCAGTTTGGACCTACTACCGCTTGCTCTTCGCTGCATTGATTGTTAGTTCTTGGTCAGATAAGCTTCACAGGGGTTTGCAAGTTCTCCAATATATTGGTTACTTCACTCCGGGCTTGTGTGGGATTACTGCCACCGCGCAACAGGGGGGTCAAGCAGCCACAACTCAAGGAACCTCTAAAATTCTCTGGAAGGACACTAGTAGTCCATGGAACCCTGGCTGAGAATGAATGATTTAGTTTTTTGGAGCTGACTATTAAATGTTTGCTTGGCATTACCTTCACACAGAAAAAACATACTTTTCATTTTTGTATATTCCTGGATTTAAATATCCAATTTGTAATACCATTTTTTTTATTCTAGGATGCATGATCATGAAATGATTTATTCAGGGGGCTGCCTAGTCTTATCCATCATTCTATAATCCATACTACAAGCCTTTGGACAGAGATGGATGATAAACGCTGCGTGTGTAATATCTGTAGATATTGCAGTGCATAGATATACTGAGATGTTCCATTTTTTGTCATAAATAAAGTGAAAACTCATCACAATGTGGGGGAGTGGTACCTATCACAGAGTAAAGGTCATCTGCAATCTCTCCTGATATGCAGTAGAAGACCCTACAAAGCTTTTCCACCGCTGTCATCTAGAACTGCAGCTCTTCAGTTTAAAAATGTGGAACAGAAGCGACATCAGCTCAATATAATGTTCCTGGTGTCAAAATGGTTTCATCAATCACCTCATTGCCATTAGGGGTCGGGAACTCATCAATCAGAGGGATTTACCAGGTGTCAGGTCTTAGCAGCATTCAACAATCCCACGAACACACCAGGGTTTATTTAAAGTTAAAGTCTTTTGTTGGTTTTTTTTCCATCTTCGTTTTTATTGTGATTTTCAGAATGCAAAAAAATTATATATATATATATATATATATATATATATATATACCAGGATAAAGACAAAACATTACAGGGAGACAAGGTTTAAAGAAATACAGTAGAAACAAAACAGAATCCTAGTATGCAATGGCGTCATTAGGGATGGTGTCACCCGGTGCAGTAAACCATGGTGTTACCCTCACCCCCCTCGACTCTCTCCTGTCTGGCCTGCCACAGTGCCCTGCAGGATGCTGGGCAGGGTAGTTTTAGGCCAGCAGTACACGGTCACAGGGCACACCCCAAACTGACTTTAGGCTTGGGCTCCCCCCAGACTGGCCTACTGACCTAGGGTTGCCACCTCATCCCTTTAAAGCCAAACACATATTGATTATACAGGTTCTGTGGCTGATTAAGTTGGTAATTAAACTCACTTGGTGCCTTATCTGCATTAAATCAGCCTCAGAACCTGTGTATTAATATGTGTTTGGTTTTAAAGGGATGAGGTGGAAACCTTAGTCTGACCCCCAAGTTTACTTGAGTCCTTCAGTGCACCCACCCTTATTTTAACACTCTTACAAGTTAATATATGGAAATGAAGTGTATACTAAGCCATTAGTGCACCTACCGACTTCTATATAAGACCCCCTGTCACCTACTGACAATTATATACTGTAAGACCCCCAATACCTACTGACCTCTCTCTCTCTCTCTCTATATATATATATATATATATATACAGTCAGGTCCATAAATATTGGGACATCGACACAATTCTAACATTTTTGGCTCTATACACCACCACAATGGATTTGAAATGAAACAAACAAGATGTGCTATAACTGCAGACTGTCAGCTTTAATTTGAGGGTATTTACATTCAAATCAGGTGAACGGTGTAGGAATTACAACAGTTTGCATATGTGCCTCCCACTTATTAAGGGACCAAAAGTAATGGGACAATTGGCTTCTCAGCCGTTCCATGGCCAGGTGTGTGTTATTTCCTCATTATCCCAATTACAATGAGCAGATAAAAGGTCCAGAGTTCATTTCAAGTGTGCTATTTGCATTTGGAATCTGTTGCTGTCAACTCTCAAGATGAGATCCAAAGAGCTGTCACTATCAGTGAAGCAAGCCATCATTAGGCTGAAAAAACAAAACAAACCCATCAGAGAGATAGCAAAAACATTAGGCGTGGCCAAAACAACTGTTTGGAACATTCTTAAAAAGAAGGAATGCACCGGTGAGCTCAGCAACACCAAAAGACCCGGAAGACCACAGAAAACAACTGTGGTGGAAGACCGAAGAATTCTTTCCCTGGTGAAGAAAACACCCTTCACAACAGTTGGCCAGATCAAGAACACTCTCCAGGAGGTAGGTGTATGTGTGTCAAAGTCAATAATCAAGAGAAGACTTCACCAGAGTGAATACAGAAGGTTCACCACAAGATGTAAACCATTGGTGAGCCTCAAAAACACGAAGGCCAGATTAGAGTTTGCCAAACGACATCTAAAAAAGCCTTCAAAGTTCTGGAACAACATCCTATGGACAGATGAGACCAAGATCAACTTGTACCAGAGTGATGGGAAGAGAGAGTATGGAGAAGGAAAGGAACTGCTCATGATCCTAAGCATACCACCTCATCAGTGAAGCATGGTGGTGGTAGTGTCATGGCGTGGGCATGTATGGCTGCCAATGGAACTGGTTCTCTTGTATTTATTGATGATGTGACTGCTGACAAAAGCAGCAGGATGAATTCTGAAGTGTTTCGGGCAATATTATCTGCTCATATTCAGCCAAATGCTTCAGAACTCATTGGACGCCGCTTCACAGTGCAGATGGACAATGACCCAAAGCAGTGGTGGGCAACCTTTTTTTTCAACTGAGCCAAATCTCGCCAAAACCATGATTGAAATTTATTTTGAGAGCCACATTTTTAAAACTGAAAATACATCTCCCATATAGTAATTCATCCCCCATAGTAATTCATCCCCCATATAGTAATTCATCCCCCATAGTGTAATTCATCCCCCATAGTGTAATTCATCCCCCATAGTAATTCATCCCCCATAGTAATTCATCCCCCATATAGTAATTCATCCCCCATATAGTAATTCATCCTCCATATAGTAATTCATCCCCCATAGTAATTCATCCCCCATATAGTAATTCATCCCCCATAGCAATTCATCCCCCGTATAGTATTTCATCCCTCGTATAGTATTTCATCCCCCGTATAGTATTTCATCCCCCATATAGTATTTCATCCCCCATATAGTATTTCATCCCTCATATAGTATTTCATCCCCCATATAGTAATTCATCCCTCATATAGTATTTCATCCCTCATATAGTATTTCATCCCCCCATATAGTATTTCATCCCTCATATAGTATTTCATCCCCCCATATAGTATTTCATCCCTCATATAGTATTTCATCCCTCATATAGTAATTCATCCCTCATATAGTATTTCATCCCCCCATATAGTAATTCATCCCTCATATAGTATTTCATCCCCCCATATAGTATTTCATCCCCCCATATAGTATTTCATCCCTCATATAGTAATTCATCCCTCATATAGTATTTCATCCCCCCATATAGTATTTCATCCCCCCATATAGTATTTCATCCCCCCATATAGTATTTCATCCCTCATATAGTAATTCATCCCTCATATAGTATTTCATCCCTCATATAGTATTTCATCCCTCATATAGTATTTCATCCCCCATATAGTATTTCATCCCCCCATATAGTATTTCATCCCCTCATATAGTATTTCATCCCTCATATAGTATTTCATCCCCCCATATAGTATTTCATCCCTCATACAGTAATTCATCCCTCATATAGTAATTCATCCCCCATATAGTATTTCATCCCTCATATAGTATTTCATCCCCCCATATAGTATTTCATCCCTCATATAGTAATTCATCCCCCCATATAGTATTTCATCCCCCCATATAGTATTTCATCCCCCCATATAGTATTTCATCCCTCATATAGTAATTCATCCCTGATATAGTAATTCATCCCCCATATAGTATTTCATCCCCCCATATAGTATTTCATCCCTCATAAAGTAATTCATCCCTCATATAGTATTTCATCCCCCACAGTACTATTCCCCCCCCCCCCTTCTAGTAAGCCAAGTCCCCCGTGTCAATTCACTTACCTTTTGCGTTCCTCTCGCTGTCTTCCCGCGCCGTTCGGGTCTTCAGGGCGGACTGTGAGAGGAGCCTAGCTCCCCTCCCCTCACGTTCGGCACGCTGCCCCGCCTACACACATCCTGACAGCCACATCCGCAAGCCGGATTAAAAGGTCCGCGCGGACTTTTGGGGCTGCCAACCGAGAGGAGGCAGGGGAGCGGCCGACCGAGAGGAGGGAGGGGAGCAGGCGCCCGGCACACAGAAGAGCCGCATTAGACTGGGTAAAGAGCCGCATGTGGCTCGCGAGCCGCGGCTTGCCGACCACTGACCCAAAGCATACCGCAAAAGCAACCAAAGAGTTTTTTAAGGGAAAGAAGTGGAATGTTATGCAATGGCCAAGTCAATCACCTGACCTGAATCCGATTGAGCATGCATTTCACTTGCTGAAGACAAAACTGAAGGGAAAACGCTCCAAGAACAAGCAGGAACTGAAGACAGTTGCAGTAGAGGCCTGGCAGAGCATCACCAGGGATGAAACCCAGCGTCTGGTGATGTCTATGCGTTCCACACTTCAGGCTGTAATTGACTGCAAAGGATTTGCAACCAAGTATTAAAAAGTGAAAGTTTGATTTATGATTATTATTCTGTCCCATTACTTTTGGTTCCTTAATAAGTGGGAGGCACATATGCAAACTGTTGTAATTCCTACACCGTTCACCTGATTTGGATGTAAATACCCTCAAATTAAAGCTGACAGTCTGCAGTTAAAGCTCATCTTGTTCGTTTCATTTCAAATCCATTGTGGTGGTGTATAGAGCCAAAAATGTTAGAATTGTGTCGATGTCCCAATATTTATGGACCTGACTGTATATATATATATATATATATACATACCAGAAAATTTTGCTGAGAGTCAGAGGATCCTGTGAGGGAGGACACACACACTTCAGAGAGGGAGGACATTGTGAGAAGTACACACTGCGTTATAAAAGCTCTGTCACCTCAGAGCAGCCTCCAACCCCCATACCACCACAGAGGAGCCTCCATCTCCTCAGTCTCTGTCCTTCATATCTCCTCATGGATAGCCTTCCTCACTTCGGGCACAGTCACCATCCCTTATTTTCCCTCAGAGGGAGCTTCCATTGCCTCACACTCAGCCTCCTCTACCCTGACAGAACTTTCCCCGCCATATCTGGGTTGCCGCTCTCCCATCAGAGAACACTACAGGAGATTGTCATAAACTGTTGACATAATACAAGAGACAAGAGATGGTCAGAGACTGCAGACATACTACAGGAGATCTAACAACACAAACAGTGCAAAAAAAAAATATATATAGTGTTAAATCATAACATATATGAATAAAATATAAATGGTATTATTAAAATTAATATTAATAGATCAAAAGTCCCACACCTAAAATTTTATTAATATTAATTTTATTAATATAATTTATATTTTATTCATATATGTTATGATTTAACACTATATATTTTTTTTGTTTTGCGCTGTTTGTGTTGTTTAGATATTTTTGGTGTAGGTTTGCACTGATGTACAGCAGCATTTATTTGTTTTATTTTGTTTTAATTTTGGGGCTGGTGATTTATGTTTATATATCTACTACAGGAGATGGTCAGAGACTGCTGACATAATACAGGAGATGGTCAGAGATTGCTGACATAATACAGGAGATGGTCAGAGGCTGTGGACATACTACAGGAGATGGTCAGAGGCTGTGGACATACTACAGGAGATGGTCAAAGACTGCAGACATACTACAGGAGATGGTCAGAGATTGCTGACATAATACAGGAGATGGTCAGAGGCTGTGGACATACTACAGGAGATGGTCAGAGGCTGTGGACATACTACAGGAGATGGTCAAAGACTGCAGACATACTACAGGAGATGGTCAGAGACTGCAGACATACTACAGGAGATGGTCAGAGGCTGTGGACATACTACAGGAGATGGTCAGAGACTGCAGATATACTACAGGAGATGGTCAGAGACTGCAGACATACTACAGGAGATGGTCAGAGACTGCAGACATACTAGTATAGAGGGAAATCTAGCGTGGAAGGGTAGGGTAAGAATAAAAAATAAGTGGGGAATAATCACATGAAGCACGAGTGGAGTACCTTGGGTGTAGGAGGGACAAGCAAATGGGATTTTGGGGGGAGGGGTCTTCTGCAAGTGGATGAGATTTCAGGGTTTTAGTCAAAATTATGACACTATTGTGGTTAATAATGGGGGTCTCTAGTATTCCTATCCCAGTCTGATCATCTTGTTCAATAGCCAGATTGGAGAAGTAGGATCCATGCTCTAAATCATGTACCAGAAGACAGTATCTCTTTGTAAGCATCAGTAGTCTTTTCAGTTCTACGTGGGTATCGTCTAGAACATGATCATCTTGCTTAATGTAAGGCAAATTTGCTTGAAAGCTGATCTCCCAAAAGATTAAAAAATAATATTGCAATTATGTTTTCATTAAAAATAAATCAGTTCATGTATTTTTAAATGAAAAAATAATATAAGTAGCTCAATCTTTGTTTATATCAGCATCTTTTAATCTTACATACATTAGACTGGGGCTGAGTGAAAGAAAGGGAACACTGGGAGCTAAGTGGATTCTGGTGCATGAACATGTGCTAACAAGCAGCAGAAGGAGAGAGCAGAATTAACAAAGAGGTGACTAGAATACATTGTTTCATTGCAGTAGAGAAGTCACCAACTTGGAAATGAAAGACAGCATGCCATCTGCATATTTAGCTATTTTGCATGAAGTTCAGCTGAAAATTACTAATTTCTCAAAATTGAAAATCTCCTGGTAAAAGTATTATAATGATGGAGGTGTCTCTTAAAATAAGGGGCAATTGTCAGCTTAATGCATATATTCACATCAAACACTATCACTATTCTGTATAAGTAGCATGTTGGTTTGAGATCTGCTTTACTATCTCCTGCTACAACTACTTACACTCCTTCCCATCTTTTGATGAAAGCCATGATGCTTATAGACAAGTATTGGGGTACAATTTCACAGGCAGAGAGTGATATCACTGTAGACCAGCGGCGCTCTACTTTCTGAAGAGCGAGGGCCACTTAAGTGATTTAGTAACCAGTCATGGGCCACAATGAAATAAAATGGTTCAGAGTTTCGATTTTTAAATTTTGAAAAGCATGATGAGCACTTTGCTCCTGCAGCCACTGAATGCCAGTTGGAGGGAGAGGAGGAGAAGTTGGTTTTCCATGGTTGCAGGAGGAAAATGGAGAGGATCTAAAGCATCTAATTTTAATCTTGCTGGGTGGTAACGAGCCCAAGCTAATTGATCGTGTTGCACTCAGTTGATCTTTCCTGAAGCCCAGTGCTGCTTCTTCTACCTGCTGCCAGTAGGTTCAGTGGCACCTCCGGCAACTGTAATACTGGGTTTTGAGTTCTCATATTTTTCTACGGCCAACCACTAGTAGATTTATTGCCGGCCATGCTTGTTAGGGAAGTGTAAAAATATTTGGTACTGACCTTGAGTATGTGTAATGTGTTGCTCTTCAGCTAGGCCTGTGGCCTAGGAGGCTTTTACATATACCTGGTGCAAAGCCTGAAAATATGCTTATGGGAGCCTGCCTATACAGGATGGTCCTCTCTAGAAGGTACTGGGTGCAAGCAACCTCACAGAGGATGGGTATGTGGAAGGAGCAAGGTGACACTTGGGATGCCAGAGGTGATTGCTGCCAGAGCTCCACAAACAAGTAGCTCACAGAGAAGCTGGGGGCTTATCAGGAGGATCATTGATGCTGCTATTGGAGGAGATTTGAAAGTACTGTATTGGAGTACTTGGAGGATGGAGCCTGCAGTTGGGTATCTAAATTCCCTACCCCACTCTGCCAGTGAGTTGGTTAGTGGAATAAAATCTTGTAAAAGGCCTTAAAGTGGCTGGCAGCCAATGTTTCTCAATCTGCCATTTTTAGTCAAGGACTCAGCCGTGGGGGACTTGCTAGACTACCTTGTCCTTGAAGGTACCTCACATGCTTCTGGGAATCAGGGAGGTGCTACATATGTACATGTAAGTGCAGTCTGTACCCCCCTATGCGGTGCTAGGTTTGAATGGCAATGCAGAAGGGGAAACAATTTGTGAGGAACCTAGTTCCTCTATGACCTCCTGCGGTCATCAGGGGAGCAGCTGACTGATTGGACGCTGGTGCCCTGCTTGACCTCTGTGGCCATCTTTGGTGAGGGCAGTGCTTATCTAAGACAATAGCTCTCTGGTTTGGCGCTTGTTTTGTGAGCGGTTAGTTTAGGGACAGATTCCCCGTCTGTCAAGAAAAGCAATTTGAGATGTTCTAGAGGAGTAAGGACAGAACAGGGACTATGCCTATCCTATTCTTTAGGAAGCCTCCTCTTTGGATTAGGACCGGGCAGGTCTCATTTCTGCTCCTCGTTGCAGATGCTGGTCGCATCATCCGAAGTCAACAAGTAGCTCCGGACGGCTGTACCTACCCACTTGGCCTAGTTTTACCTTTTGGAACTTTCTGTAATGCACAGTTTACACTAGCTCGGCCTCTGTGTGATTTCTGCTACCGACACATCACACTGCACCCTGCTCAAATACAGAGCCAAGAATCATGTATTATATACCTTCTATACAAACAAAGAAAAGGAAATCCCCATATTCTGTGTATCCCAGTATGAAACCAGCCAAACTCCACCATACTGCATCAGTCCAGCCAAGAACAAATGCCTAGTCTGAACTGAAGTATTTGTAGTCAACGCTGCAGTTACCTTTAATAGGAAAAAACTTTGTGTCAGCAATTTGCACATCAATGGTGACAACAACTCTGTCATTTGCTTTGGAATTAAGTATAGTGTTTAAGAGCTTTTAAAAAGTAAAAAAAAGACTGTTATTTTGTGTTATGCTGCTGAGAAAAGCAATTTCTTTAGTGTTGCCAGAAATAGCAGAAAGAACTTGATTGTAATTCAGATGATTTTTTTACAATGCAACTAAGAAAGATGTGAAAGAGAGTGGATATAAGATAATGTGAAGGAGAGAGGGACAGAGAGAGGAACAGAGACAGGGGGATAGAGAGAGAGAGGGACAGAGGCAGGGGTATAGAGAGAGGGGGGGGCAGAGACGGGGGGGGGGGGAGAGAGAGAGAGGGGCAGCAGAGAGAGGAACAGAGACAGGGGGATAGAGAGAGAGAGGGACAGAGGCAGGGGTATAGAGAGAGGGGGGGGGCAGAGACGGGGGGGGAGAGAGAGAGAGGGGCAGCAGAGAGAGGAACAGAGACAGGGGGATAGAGAGAGAGAGAGGGACAGAGACAGGGGGATAGAGAGAGAGAGATAGGGACAAGACAGGGGTAGAGAGAGAGAGGGGGCAGAGACAGGGGTATAGAGAGAGGGGGGGGCAGAGACAGGGGTAGAGAGAGAGGGGGGGGCAGAGACAGGGGTAGAGAGAGAGGGGGGCAGAGACAGGGGTATAGAGAGAGGGGGGGGGCAGAGACAGGGGTAGAGAGAGAGGGGGGGCAGAGAGAGAGAGAGAGGGAAAGAGATGGGGGGTAGAGAGAGGGGGGAGCAGAGAGAGAGGGAAAAAGACAGGGGGATAGAGAGAGAGGGGGGAGCAGAGAGAGAGAGAGAGGGAAAGAGACAGGGGGGCAGAGAGAGAGGGGGGCAGTGAGAAAGAGAGACAGAGAGAGAGAGAAAGGGGGGCACAGACAGGGGGTTAGAGAGAGAAAAAGAAAGAAAGAAAGAAAGAAAGAGAAAGAAAGGCACAGAAAGTGAGAGAGGGGCAGAGGGAGACAAACAGTGACAGAGGGAAAAAGAGAGAGAGAAAAAGAGACAGAGAGAAAAAGAGAGTGAGAGAGAGCAAGTGAGAGAAAGACAGAAAGAGGCAGATATAGAGAAATAGTGGGGGGGGGGGGGAGAGAGTCAGAAAATGAGAGACAGGAATAGAGAGACAGAGAGACAGAAAGTGAGAGAGAAACAAAAAGACAGATAGGCAGAGAGAAAGAGAGGGAGAGACTGAGAGAGAGACAGAAAGTGAGAGACAGAATGATAGAGAGATACAGAGAGAGAAAGAGACAAAGAGAGAAACAGAAAGAGAGTGAGGGATGAAGGGGATGAAAGAGAGGGAGAGCAGAGAGGAGGGATGAAATAGAGAGGGACAGAGAGAGGTAAAATGAGAGAAAGAGACAGAGAGAGAGAGAAGGAGTGCGGGGGGAGAGGGAGAGAGAGAGAGAGATGAAATAGAGACAAAAAGTGACAAAGAGTAAAGAGGGGGTTGAAATCAAGTGGGATGGAGAGAAGGGGGGGGGGTAAAAGAAAGAGAGAAAGAAGTGAAGGATAGTGAGAGGTGATAGTGAGAGAGAAGTGAAATGGCTCCTTGAGGGCTGGGACTGATCTGGATATACAATATATATATATATATATATATATATATATATATATGTAATAATATATACTGTATATCTAATAAATAAATAAATTGAGGGGGAGAAAGAGAGAGAGCGCTAAAAGAATGAGATACAAGTGAGAATGGTGAAAGAAAGAAGGACAGAGAGAATGATAGAGACCTCATCCAATCAGAGTGAGCACTGGAAGAGCAGAGCACAGTGCAGTCACCACTCTCTACTCAGAGCAGCCTGAACACTAAGTGATAGGCAGCCATGTGATCACTCAGTTCTCAGGCTTAGAGCTGGTAGGGGACAGCTACAGTATCACACTGAACCTGCAGCATGGTGGTGAAAAAAAAGTTTTTGTTTTTTAACTTCCCCAAGGGTCTCCTTTAAGGCAACTCATATGAAACTCAGCACTTCAAGGTATGTAGAAAATTCACCTACACAATTTTAGCCAATGAAATACACCACAATACAACATGTGCAGTGAATGGCCCTGTACCATAAGACACAAATACTAGTTTGCTATCATGTATTGTGACAATGCATGGTCCATCCTGCATGTTAGAGAATGTTAGCACAATGCGATAGTGCAAATATACCCTAAAGCATTCCTTTCTATTTTTAAATTCTTGATTTGAGTCACACAGGTCATGCCTATCCATAGTAAGAAATACTGACATCAAAAATTCCAAAACAAAGGCATAAATAGGGTAGTAGCATTTACAGTATAAGGGAGATATCACTCAAACTGGAAGGCACGTCAAAACCTTACTAAGCATAAATGTAGTCCCACCTTCATTCTAAGCCTATTTTATCTACCCAGTAAAAGGAAAAATGCTTGGACTTACCTATGCTAGTGGTGCTCCCATGATGTCTCCAGTGGCCGTCTTCAGTGTAGAAGGGATTCACTGGCAATGGCTGCAGACCTTGTGTGGTGACATCACCCATAGGCTTTCTATGGGGTGTCCATTGTCTGTTGTCCCTCCTCTACACTGAAGCTGGCACTAGAAGCTGCTCATGTGACTGGAGAATAGGTAAGTATAGACATCTTTCCTTTTACAGGGTAGATAGAATAGTTTAGAATGGGGGTAAGAGAAGGTTTAAGGGTCAGTGAAGCCTGCAAATTTAAAGAAAAAGGTGAACAGCTATCAGAGCATGCAGTCATGAAATACCTAAAGATTTGTAAAGAACAGTGGAAAATTAAGGCTTTCCTTTTAATCAACATTTGGAAGCAAAAAAAAATGGTGTCTGCTATTACCTGTATTATCCCCAAAAATGATCTCTCTAATATGTGTCCTCGCTTCACTTTTATAGAAGGGGCTGACTTTTG
The DNA here is from genome assembly GCF_062004578.1 of Staurois parvus. NCBI lineage: Eukaryota > Metazoa > Chordata > Amphibia > Anura > Ranidae > Staurois > Staurois parvus. Next base: position 1,572,581 of record NW_028318372.1, read on the forward strand.
AAGTAAGCTCTACCCACCAGCCACCTTCCTGGCAAATGAAATGTCCTATTGACCACTGAGGGCTTTTGATTGGGTAGGATCATTGCAGTTGGGTAGGGCTTAGCTTCAAAGTCAGGCAAGTTAGACCTAACAAAGTGAAACCATGATCAGAGCGGAAAACTTTTTGGTTTTGACAAGCAGGTAGGAGTGTGTTGGTCTACTTTATACACCAGAACTGTTTAACATTATAATCTCACATTATGAAGGATTTGACCTTAACTTCATCAGATATCTTTCTCCTCAAACAGTTTTAAGAACAAAGAATTGACAACTTTAATAAACTTGAGAATAAACTTATTGCTTCATCTTGCTGGCAGAGGAGAGGAGACTTGTGAAACCCTGTATAGCTCTGGTATTAGATCTGTCAAAAGTCTGGGACACATAATTGAATTTTGGATAATTAGAAACTGACTGTAGATAATGAGAAACTGAATCATTTCATATGGCAAATATTTTGTAGCTGTGATGTTAGCTGGAGCTGTGAAAAAAATATCATTCAGGATGAGGCTAACAAATCAACAAGAAATATACAGCATATGTTGACTTAATTTATAATACATGGCTACACCATTAGATTTTAAATTGGAGAACGAAAAGGAGCCACAGCCCAAAGTGAAAAAAATATCCCAACCTTTTAAACACAGATGAACCCTTAAAATAACTGTACTATCCCTGCTAAAAATGGCTATATCTACAACTCATAATACATTAGTCAGTGTGAAAAATGACTCCCTTACAGATAGTTAAAAAGATTAATGGTGTCAGTGGGAACTTCTTCCTCAGCCGGGGAGCCTGGGCCAACCGCTGACTTACTAAAACCAAGCTGCAACTTGCTTACAAGCCACACTATCCAATGAAAGTGACAGTTACTGGGGTTGGGACCCACATATATTGCGGTGAGACATAATGGGGCAGCCTTAGGATAGTTATTTCTGCCGAATTTTGTTGGGACCCTTATGATGGTGCACAACTGGTTTTGTTTGCTGGCTTCCTTCTGCATTCTATTAAAAAAAAGGAAGCACATTGGGGAGGTGCTTAGTAGCTTTAGTTTGCAGAAGATCTTAACTGTAGAAATTGAACAAGTTCAGAAGGTAATTCTAAATCAATGGGGCAGTCCTTGGTGGATGCTATGATAGTGTTCCATTGTAGACTAAACAGGCAGAGCAGAAAGATTAGACCCTATTCTCTTTATCTTGATTTTCTTTTGAACAGCAGTCCTCTGAGTTACAAGCTCTATTTTGCTTCCTTCCAGAGAGTGGGGGAACCCCCTCTGCCAGATTTTGAGGGTCTCCATGCTCCTCTATTTTATCTAGGGCTTTGACCCTGGATCCCTGAGAAGCCTTAGCCTCTCAGGTTTCAAGTTTTGTTTTTTCCTTTTTTTCTTTGTGTCCTTTTTTGATCCGACTGTGACTACTAGTTGAATTTGTTGTTTACTATGTTTATTACCTGATGGTATGCCTACACTGGTTTTCTTTTTTCATATACCATGAATCTCTTCTTGCATCTGTGTTATTTAGATTATGCTTGTATGTATCCTTAAAGTTATACTATGGCTTTACAAGTCCTTTCTTTTAGTGTGAGAGGTTTGAACTCTATCCATAAGAGGTGGTAGGCTCTGAAAGAGTTAAAATATTTGAATGCTGATGTGGTCATGGTTCAGGAAACTCACTTCCATTCTGGTGGATCACTTAAGTTTGCTTCTAAACACTTTCCTACCACTTATGTGTCTTCAGACCCATCTGGGAAAGTGTGAGTGGCGATCTTACTTAGATGTCCCTGCCCGCTACGGATCAAATCCTTTCTCTAGGATCCCAATAGTAGGTTTATTTTCCTGAACTAATATATGCAAGTTAGTGAGCACACTCTGAAAAGCGACTAATGCACTAAAAGGAACCACAAAACCTTTCTGATAGAATCATACAATAGGGAGTGCAGCGCTACAACAAATATTAAACAAGCTGAACCTTTTCAGCAAAGAAATATATGAATGATATAAGTCCACTATGGTATCATAATATGGATTACGTAGTCCAACATAGGATTTTAATCACTGTGAATATGGTCCGGTGTCCTGATGTAGAGATATGGATAGATTGCCTACTCAACAGAATCACAATGTCATTGCGCATATCCAGATCACATGCATCCTGGGGTCCTGGGTAGAAACTGCCTGGTGCTAGGATCCTCTGGTGGTCCCTCAATGGTGTGTAAGAAGGATACCGGTCTGGTCACAAAGTACTTACTCCTCAGGTCTGCACCGATGCCTGAAATACTGGGGCTGAGGTGTGGAAGCTCAGAGCCAGGTATGGAGAATAAAGGTGCTCATAGTGTAGTATTATAAATAATAAATTTATTGTGTCAAATTAGAGCAATGCCGTACATACATAAAATGACTGCAAATAGTAGTAAGAAGCTGCTGTGAGCAATGGTAAAAGCACCTGAAAAGCACTAACCAGTACAAGTCAAATGTGGGAGTGGCGATCTTAGTTAGATGTTCCTGCCCGCTACGGATCAAATCCTTTCTCTAGGATCCCAATGGTAGGTTTATTTTCCTGAACTGCAACTACATGGCATCCTGTCTTACTTTGGCCAATATCTATGCTCCAAATTTGGGTCAAACACATTTCCTCACAGACATTTTTGAGAAAATGCAGACATTTTCCCACCCTTTATGATTATCAGAGGTGACTTTAATATGCATATGTCTCCTACCAAGGATAGAAGGTCATTGTTCCAGTGTACTCCTTCTGCTAAAGTTTATAAACTTTCTGCTTCTTTCCATAAACTTGTTGGAGCCCATAATCTCTTTGATGCATGGCAGTTTAAACACCCTACTCATAAAAAATTTACATTCTTTTCACCCTCCCATAAACTCTACACAAGACTAGATTGTTTTTTTGTAACTGCACCTTTATTGTCACATATGGTAGCCTCAGAGATCAACCCTATTACGTGGTCAGACCAAGAGGTGAATGCAAATCCGTTGGTTTTCATTTGAAAAGAGAAGCCATTCTCCAAAGATCTTCCCTACTCACTCAGCTGCGCAAAGCACAAACTCTACTACTTCATTCTCCCACGGTGGAAGGCCTACTGGGTTTTGTTTTCCTCGCTTCAAATCTTTGGACTAGAAAAAAATTACTAAAGCTTTACTATGGGCCAAACAGAAGTTTATGCATGAATATGCAAACAAGCCTCATAGGATGCTTGTACATAAACTTAAGCCCCGATCTTCTCTTTCCCTACCTGACTTTATCTTCCAACCCGATGTGAACTTATTGCCCGCATAGTATGTCCAGGGTCTTTGGTGCATTCTACCATACGCTATATAACTGTCTGAACCAGGGGCGGACTGACAACTCATGGGGCCCCCGGGCAATAGGGGATCATGGGGCCCCTGTGTCCTTGCTCAAACTCAAAAAAGCCTATGAAAAAGGTACCAGGGGCATCTCATGAGGCCCCCTACTGACCCCGGGCCCTCGGGCAGTGCCCGAGTTTACAAATGGTCAGTCTGCCCCTGGTCTGAACTCTGACTCTCATTTTCAATTTACACAGAAAAAATATGACTCCTTTTTCACCTCTCTTCATTTACCCAAAATATCCCCAACTAATCTATCTACACTGAACTCAGCAATCACTGCTAAGGAATTAGAAGATGTAGTTAAACATTTACCCTCCCATAAATCTCTGGGTCCTGATGGTCTAAGATATTCTTATTACAAATCTTTTCATCCAATACTGTCCCCACATATGCTACACCTCTTTTCCTCCTTAATGGCTGGTATTGTGCTCCATTCCAATATTCTACATGCTTACATTACAGTCATACCAAAACCAGACAAAAATCCTCTGTCCCAGATAACTATCGTCCCATAGCACTCCTTAATTCAGATTATAAAATTTTTACAAACATTTTGGCTAACAGACTCACTCAGCTGCTTCCGACTCATAAGGACCAGATCAGATTTGTCCCAGCTAGACATGCAGGGGATAATACACAACATGCTATAGATCTTTTAGACCTCCTTAATAAGACGAAATGTTCTATTTTGAGGTTAGATGCTCACAAAAGCATTTGACTCCCTAAACTGGTCCTTGATGTTTGCCACTAGAGATGAGCGAAGTATTCAAAAATTCGATTCGACTGATTCGGCGAATTCGTGGACAATATTCGATTCGAGTTGAATAAATTCGCTGTGAATTTAACTTAAAAAAGGGTGTTTCTAGGCTTCAGAGAGACTTAATATTAGTGCAGAACACTGTACCTTTAATTTAAATGCCCTTGGAGTCTGCTGGGGAAGAGAAATAATACTGTCAGTCAGTATGACATGCAGATGAGTGCCGTCGATCTTAGAATCACCGCACACTTCACTCATTTGGCCAGTCACGGGGCCAAAACCAGTGTTTGGAGCCACAGTGTGGCGGTGGAGGCAGCAGCAATGGGAGGCCATACAGCAACCTATGACAAAATGGAAACCAGCAGGAGTGTGAGGAGACCTCAAAGTGGCACATGGCAGAGTGGGAGCAATGGGAGGCCGTACAGGGACCCATGTCACACTGTGGACCCAGTAGCAGCGTGACGAGGCGGTACGGGGGCCCATGGCAGATTTGGGGCCTGGCAGCACCTATGGGAGGCCTGTAATCTGCCAGCAACCTATGACAAAATGGAAAACAGCAGGAGTGTGAGGAGACCTCAAAGTGGCACATGGGAGAGTGGGAGCAATGGGAGGCCGTACAGGGACCCATGACAGACTCTGGACTTGGCAGCAGCATGAGGAGGCGGTATAGGGGCCCATGGCAGATTAGGGGCCTGGCAGCAGCTATGGGAGGCCCGTAATCTGCCAGCACCCTATGTCAAAAAATTGAACACACCAGCAGTGTGAGGAGACCTGAAAGTGGCACATGGCAGAGTGTGGCGATGGAGACAGCAGCAATGGGAGGCCGTACCGGGACCCATGAGAGACTCTGGACTTGGCAGCAGCATGAGGAGGCGGTATAGGGGCCCATGGCAGATTAGGGGCCTGGCAGCAGCTATGGGAGGCCCGTAATCTGCCAGCACCCTATGACAAAAAATTGAACACACCAGCAGTGTGAGGAGACCTGAAAGTGGCACATGTTTGGGGCATGATTCATGGCGGATTTAGTCAGTTGTGTCAGGAACTGGTGGTTTGAAATCCAGACTAATCCACGCCTGATTCATTTTCACAAACGTGAGTCTCTCCACACTTTGGGTGGACAGTCGTGTCCTCCGCGGAGTTGCAATACCTCCTGCCGCACTAAACACGCGCTCCGATGCCACGCTACTGGCCGGGCATGACAGCCTTTCAAGGGCAAATTCAGCTAGTTGGGGCCAAAGGTCAAGTTTCGTTGCCCAGTAGTCAAGGGGATTGTCTACCTCGGTTGGCAGGGTGCTGTCCAAGTAGGCCCAAGCCTGTTGTTTGAGGTCCTGCTCCAGGTCCACCTGATGCTGCTGCTGCTGCTGCTGCTGCGGCTGGTTAGTAGTTTCCTCACTGCGCTGGTGAAGAAAGCTACTCATCATCGACTGCAGACTGAGGCAGCCGCTGCTGGTGGAGCTGCCACTGCTCCTACCACCCCACCCCTCCCCTGCTGCCATGGCAGCGGAACGCGAGCGCACAGGGCCCACAGTGTCTGAGGATGGACGTTGGCGCACAAAGGCAGAGACCAACTGACTACATAGGTGGTTTTTATAGTACGTTATTTTGGCCTCCCTCTCAGCAGGTGTGAAAAAGGCCACCATTTTTGAACGGTAGCGAGGGTCTAACAAGGTGGACAGCCAAAAGTCATCCCTCTGTCTGATGGTTATTATTCGGCTGTCGCTACGCAAGCAACCGAGCATGCTATGGGCCATTTGTGCCAAGGAATGCGAGGGACTCCCTGCCTCCATCTCCACAGCATACTGCCACGATGCGTCTGGGTCCTCTGTCTCCTCCTCCTCCTCCTCTACCAGATGCTCCTGCTCCTCCACTCCTGTCCGCTGAGTGGAAAAACCACCCATTTCACTCAATAATTCCTGAGCACAAATGTCCTCCTCTACCTCCTCCTCTTCTTCCTGTCCTGCCCCAACAGGGGTCATGTGGCGTTGAGATCTGTGCGCCACGTCTACCGCACCCTGACCAGCCATTGTTAACAGCATTTGTTCCAGGACGTGCAACAGAGGAATGACGTCGTTCATCCCATAGTCCTGCCGACTCACGAATAGCGTGGCCTCCTCAAAGGGCCTGAGCAAGCGGCAGGTGTCACGCATGAGCTGCCAATGGCTGACATCAAAGTTACACAGGGGAGTACCTTTATCCGCTTGTAACATCAGGAAATCGGTGATGGCCTTTCGCTGTTCGTAAAGGCGGTCTAACATGTGTAGGGTTGAATTCCACCTTGTTGCAACGTCGCAGATCAGGCGATGCTGTGCAATTCCGTTCTGCCGCTGCAGCTCAAGGAGGGTGTGCTTTGCGGTGTAGGAATGGCTGAAATGCATGCAAAGTTTACGTGACATTTTAAGGATGCCTTGCAGTGGGATGGTGGATTTTAGGAACCGCTTGACAACCAGATTGAACACGTGAGCCATGCATGGCGCATGGCACAACCTTCCTTGACGCAGAGCAGACACCATGTTCTTTCCGTTGTCGGTCAACATGGTTCCGATTTTGAGTTTGCGTGGAGACAGCCATCTGTCGATTTCTCTGTTCATTACACTGAGAAGTTCCTCCCCTGTGTGACTACGTTCGCCAAGGCATACCAGGTGCAGCACAGCGTGACACCGTTGCGCCCTGCACATGTGATATGCCGGTCGGGTAATGGGACTTGGCACGGGGGTGGCGGCTGAGGACACGGCGGAAGAAGAGGTGGTAGAGGCGGACATCTTTGCCGGACCAAGGACGTGCAAACGTGGAGGCAAAAGCGGCGTGACCTGTCCAAGTTGCTGGTGCGGCTGTGACGGCACCACGTTCACCCAGTGGGCCGTAAATGACATGTACTGTCCCTGACCGTAGTTACAGCTCCACACGTCGGCGCTGCCGTGCACTTTGGCAGAGACCGACATGCTCAAAGACTGGCCCACCATCTCTTCTACATGTGAATGCAGGGCTGGCACTGCCTTTTTGGCGAAGAAATGCCGGCTTGGCACTCTCCACCGCGGCGCGGCACAAGCCATCATTTCTCGGAAAGGTGCTGAGTCCACCACTTGGAAAGGGAGGGACTGCAGCACCAGCAACTTGGACAGGAGGACGTTCAGCTTTTGCACCGTCGGGTGCGTGCTCGCAAACTCTTGGAAACGGATTCCAAGAAAGACTGCTGACGGAATCTGTGAAGAGGAGTAGCAGGAGAAGGAGCATCTGAACGAGCGGAAGATGCCAACGAGCGACAACTCCCCTCAGCAGAGGTTTTGGAGCCTTGACTGGCTGATAGAGGGCGATTGACGTCGGGTGACGGAGCAAGTAACGGAGCGGGTGATGGAGCGGGGGCTGGGGCGGGCAGAACCGCCGTATCTTTATCACGGTTTTCCCAGGCCACCAAATGGCGACGCTGCATATGCTGCCGCAACGCTGTAGTCCCAACATGGGCCCCCTGGCCACGCTTGACTTTCTGGCCACATAGTCGACATACGGCTACGTTTACTTCCTCGGGCGGCTTGACGAAAAATTGCCACACCGCCGAGTAGGAAACTTTGCCCCCGATACTCCTCACTGGCTGACTGCTGCTTCCTCCGTGCACACCGGCACCACTACTGGCCGTGGTGGTAGGCTGCAGTGGAGCTGGTGCTCTACTCCGTGGCCGTTTGGCTCCACTGACACTGCTGCGACCCTGCTGCCTCCTGGGCAACCCACCGACTGTTTCGCTCGCTGCCAAGCTGCCACCCTCTTCTCCTGATGATGCGGAAGAAATTGCCTGATGACGACGAGGCTGCCAAGTGCGATCAACCTCCTCATCATCAAGTAGGGTCTCCGCCTCACTACTAGCCCCCTCGGCTGCGTCTGGGTCAGGAGACAGACCTGTCTCTAGACCGGCTACCGAGCCACTCTCCTCGCCACTCTCCTCGCCACTACTTCTTCGCCTGGCTGCTGAAAAGGCGGATGTCTCCCCCCGTTCCTGACCGCCCTCTGTTAGCTCTTCCTCACTGTACAGTGGGGCTGAGCCCACAGCATGCGATACTTCGCTTGGTGAGGGAACACCAAAGGACAGGGGCAGGTAGAGGACACGTGATTTCAGTGGGCTTGGTCCCGGGCCATGCCAACTAACGGTTGTGTCTGACGTACCCACCGACCGTTGGCTGTAGGTGTCAGAGGTGACCTGGGAAGAGGAAGACGACCGAGCCAACCAATCGATGACGGCAGGGTTGTCGGTGGAGACACGACCGCTGGATGACACCGGGAGCACTGGCCTCTGGCTGCGAATACTGCTGCCTCGACCCCTTCCTCTGCTGCCACGTCTGCTCGCTCCTAAAACATTGCCTCCTCTGCCACTCCTCTGCATGTTGTCTGACATACTTTTTAATTCAACGATTCTGTGTCCCTGAGTAACAATTCTGTGTCCCTGAGTAACAATTCTGTGTCTGTCCCTGAGTAACAATTCTGTGGCCCTAAGTAACGGTTCTGTGGCCCTCAGTAACAATTCTGTGTCCCTCAGTAACAATTCTGTGTCTGTCCCTGAGTAACAATTCTGTGGCCCTAAGTAACGGTTCTGTGGCCCTCAGTAACAATTCTGTGTCCCTGATTAACAATTCTGTGTCTGTCCGAGTAACAATTCTGTGGCCCTAAGTAACAGTTCTGTGGCCCTCAGTAACAATTCTGTGTCCCTGAGTAACAATTCTGTGGCCCTAAGTAACGGTTCTGTGGCCCTCAGTAACAATTCTGTGTCCCTGAGTAACAATTCTGTGTCTGTCCGAGTAACAATTCTGTGGCCCTCAGTAACAGTTCTGTGGCCCTCAGTAACAATTCTGTGTCCCTGAGTAACAACTCTGTGGCCCTAAGTAACGGTTCTGTGGCCCTCAGTAACAATTCTGTGTCCCTCAGTAACAATTCTGTGTCTGTCCCTGAGTAACAATTCTGTGGCCCTAAGTAACGGTTCTGTGGCCCTCAGTAACAATTCTGTGTCCCTGATTAACGTTTCTGTGGCCCTAAGTAACGGTTCTGTGGCCCTCAGTAACAATTCTGTGTCCCTCAAGAAACAATTCTGTGTCTGTCCGTGAGTAACAATTCTGTGGCCCTAAGTAACGGTTCTGTGGCCCTCAGTAACAATTCTGTGTCCCTGATTAACGTTTATGTGGCCCTAAGTAACGGTTCTGTGGCCCTCAGTAACAATTCTGTGGCCCTGAGTAACAATTCTGTGTCTGTCCGAGTAACAATTCTGTGGCCCTAAGTAACAGTTCTGTGGCCCTCAGTAACAATTCTGTGTCCCTGAGTAACAATTCTGTGGCCCTAAGTAACGGTTCTGTGGCCCTCAGTAACAATTCTGTGTCCCTGAGTAACGTTTCTGTGGCCCTAAGTAACGGTTCTGTGGCCCTCAGTAACAATTCTGTGTCCCTCAGTAACAATTCTGTGTCTGTCCCTGATTAACGTTTACGTGGCCCTAAGTAACGGTTCTGTGGCCCTCAGTAACAATTCTGTGTCCCTGATTAACGTTTCTGTGGCCCTAAGTAACGGTTCTGTGGCCCTCAGTAACAATTCTGTGTCCCTCAAGAAACAATTCTGTGTCTGTCCGTGAGTAACAATTCTGTGGCCCTAAGTAACGGTTCTGTGGCCCTCAGTAACAATTCTGTGTCCCTGATTAACGTTTATGTGGCCCTAAGTAACGGTTCTGTGTTCCCTCAGTAACAATTCTGTGTCCCTGAGTAACAATTCTGTGTCTGTCCGAGTAACAATTCTGTGGCCCTAAGTAACAGTTCTGTGGCCCTCAGTAACAATTCTGTGTCCCTGAGTAACAATTCTGTGGCCCTAAGTAACGGTTCTGTGGCCCTCAGTAACAATTCTGTGTCCCTGAGTAACAATTCTGTGGCCCTAAGTAACGGTTCTGTGGCCCTCAGTAACAATTCTGTGTCCCTCAGTAACAATTCTGTGTCTGTCCCTGATTAACGTTTACGTGGCCCTAAGTAACGGTTCTGTGGCCCTCAGTAACAATTCTGTGTCCCTGATTAACGTTTCTGTGGCCCTAAGTAACGGTTCTGTGGCCCTCAGTAACAATTCTGTGTCCCTCAAGAAACAATTCTGTGTCTGTCCCTGAGTAACAATTCTGTGGCCCTAAGTAACGGTTCTGTGGCCCTCAGTAACAATTCTGTGTCCCTGATTAACTTTTATGTGGCCCTAAGTAACGGTTCTGTGGCCCTCAGTAACAATTCTGTGTCCCTGATTAACGTTTCTGTGGCCCTAAGTAACGGTTCTGTGGCCCTCAGTAACAATTCTGTGTCCCTCAGTAACAATTCTGTGTCTGTCCCTGAGTAACAATTCTGTGGCCCTAAGTAACGGTTCTGTGGCCCTCAGTAACAATTCTGTGTCCCTGAGTAACAATTATGTGGCCCTAAGTAACGGTTGTGGCCCTCAGTAACAATTCTGTGTCCCTCAGTAACAATTCTGTGTCTGTCCCTGAGTAACAATTATGTGGCCCTAAGTAACGGTTATGTGGCCCTCAGTAACAATTCTGTGTCCCTGAGTAACGTTTCTGTGGCCCTAAGTAACGGTTCTGTGGCCCTCAGTAACAATTCTGTGTCCCTGATTAACTTTTATGTGGCCCTAAGTAACGGTTCTGTGGCCCTCAGTAACAATTCTGTGTCCCTGATTAACGTTTCTGTGGCCCTAAGTAACGGTTCTGTGGCCCTCAGTAACAATTCTGTGTCCCTCAGTAACAATTCTGTGTCTGTCCCTGAGTAACAATTCTGTGGCCCTAAGTAACGGTTCTGTGGCCCTCAGTAACAATTCTGTGTCCCTGAGTAACAATTCTGTGGCCCTAAGTAACGGTTCTGTGGCCCTCAGTAACAATTCTGTGTCCCTGAGTAACAATTCTGTGGCCCTAAGTAACGGTTGTGGCCCTCAGTAACAATTCTGTGTCCCTCAGTAACAATTCTGTGTCTGTCCCTGAGTAACAATTATGTGGCCCTAAGTAACGGTTATGTGGCCCTCAGTAACAATTCTGTGTCCCTGAGTAACAATTCTGTGTCTGTCCCTGAGTAACAATTCTGTGGCCCTAAGTAACGGTTCTGTGGCCCTCAGTAACAATTCTGTGTCCCTGAGTAACGTTTCTGTGGCCCTAAGTAACAATTCTGTGGCCCTCAGTAACAATTCTGTGTCTGTCCCTGAGTAACAATTCTGTGGCCCTAACTAACGTTTCTGTGGCCCTAAGTAACAGTTCTGTGGCCCTCAGTAACAATTCTGTGTCCCTGAGTAACGTTTCTGTGGACCTAAGTAACAATTCTCTGGCACTCAGTAACAATTCTGTCTGTCCCTGAGTAACAATTCTGTGGCCCTCAGTAACAATTCTGTGTCTGTCCCTGAGTAACAATTCTGTGGCCCTAAGTAACGGTTCTGTGGCCCTCAGTAACAATTCTGTGTCCCTGAGTAACGTTTCTGTGGACCTAAGTAACAATTCTCTGGCACTCAGTAACAATTCTGTCTGTCCCTGAGTAACAATTCTGTGGCCCTAAGTAACAATTCTGTGGCCCTCAGTAACAATTCTGTGTCTGTCCCTGAGTAACATTTCTGTGGCCCTAACTAACATTTTTGTGGCCCTCAGTAACAGTTCTGTGGCCCTCAGTAACAATTCTGTGTCTGTCCCTGAGTAACAATTCTGTGGCCCTAACTAACGTTTCTGTGGCCCTAAGTAACAATTCTCTGGCACTCAGTAACAATTCTGTCTGTCCCTGAGTAACAATTCTGTGGCCCTAACTAGCGTTTCTTTGTCCCTAAGTAACGATTCTGTGGCCCTCATTAACAATTCTGTGTCCCTGAGTAATGCTTCTCTGTCCCTAAGTAACGTTTCTCTGTCCCCAAGTAACGTTTCTGTGGCCCTAACTCTGTCCCTAATACAGAGCGGTCTGCCTCTCTTGAATGACTGGAGGCAAATGAAGAATTCTAAAATGGCCGCTATTTATAGCTCGACCATTACACAGTGCTGGCTGGCTGGCTGCTGATTGGCTAATGCGATCACATGTCATTAAGGAATGCATTATGGGTCAGCGCGCCTTGTCTGCGCGCCTTCCCAGACATCCCCGCTCCGTCGCCGCACATGTCCGCCGCCATTTTAGGAAAAATTTTGATTCGCGCGTCCGAAGTAGGCTATTTTTCGACTCGAATTCCACTTCGCCTACTTCGATTCGCTCATCTCTATTTGCCACCTTAACCCGCTGTTTTTCTGGCCCTATCCTATAAGCCTTGTGAGCTTTATATTACCGCCTAACCTCCCTTGCTGAGGCCATTCACTCTCAGCCTCATATTATTAGAGGGGTATATTTGCAACAGCGGGAATACAAGTTTTCTCTCTTCGTAGATGATACCCTCCTGACTTTAACTCATCCCTATGTGTCCCTCTCAGCTTTACTTAACATTTTGAATTTCTTTGGCTCCTTATTGGGATTTAAGATTAACCACTTGGTAACCGAATGATGGCTACAGCGTGGTTACCCAGTTCTGGATGTCCTCCCAGTATGCGCCGTCCCACGCCCCCTGGGGTGCGCACCTGGCGATCTCTGTGATCGCTGTGTCCTACAGACACATCAGTGCCACCTCATCAGTGCCCATCAGTGCTGCATATCCGTGCCACCTCATCAGTGCTGCCTATCAGTACCCATCAGTGCGGCCTCATCAATGCACATCAATGAAGGAAAAAAAGTACCTGTTTGCAAAATGTTATAATAGAAACAAAGAAAAACTTTTTTTCAAATGTTTTGCTCTTTTTTTGAGCACAAAAAATAAAACACCCGATTAAATATCCCCAAAAGAAAGCTCTATTTCTGTGAAAAAATGATAGAAAGTTCATATGGGTACAATGTTGTATGGCTGTGCAATTGTCATTCTGGGCCTGGGCACGAAGGGGGTTTAAGTGCCCAGTAGGCAAGCGGTTAAAGTGTTACTAAACTGCCAACAGTATAATCGCTAAATAACAGTCTGTAGATGCAGTAAAGCATGCTTGTTGTACTCACTGTGGAACCTAAGGGGTTAATCGTCTGCATTGTGTAAAAAGGATGTTTGACCCTTTCTTATCTGCCCCTCCTCTTGTTGAAATGACCACCTGATACAGACTGAATCCGTAGTCACATGCACGTGCTCAGTTTGGTGTGTATTGCTAGGGAGGTTTTTTTTTTTCTTGGGAGAGTGCATGTGATCAGCACAGGGCCAATCAGCACTGTCCAGGCAGAGGGTCAGGACTTTTACATCCTCCTACAGCAGAAAGAAAATTCCTCCTACAAGCTTTAACCAGTGCTCTGCTGAAGTCACAAGACTGCTCTAACTGCTGATGAAAAAAGGTATTTAGCAGTTTATATTTACTAAAATAATTGCATTTCCATGTTCGGTGTACTGTGGGAGACCAAATATAGTGGATGTAGGGTCCAGGGTTTAGTAACACTTTAATACTACTAAGACAGAAACCCTCCCTCTTCATGTTCCTTCTGCTCTTCTCACCACACTCCAATTGACCTACCCATACTATTGGTGCATTTAAACTCTCAATATTTAGGCATTTATTTGATTCCTTCTCATTCGACTCTCTAACATGCAAATGTCCTCTCCATGTTTTCGGAAATCAATCAACTACTGACTCATTGGACTAAATTCCCCTTTCGCTCCTGGGGAGAATTACTGTACTCACAATGTCCATTCTTCCCAAACTTCTGTATTTATTCAAGACTTTGCCAGTCCCTATACCTCTATCTCAACTAAAATTGCTTTAGAGAACTTGTCTGAATTTTATTTCAGCACAACTCCTCCCATCACATTGCTAGATCTGTCCTTCTGGCATTACAATCTTGAGGAGGTCTAGGGGCACCAGAGATTGTGAAATACTATTATGCTACTCATTTGCAGGCTGTGATGTCTTGGTCAGTACAATACGCCTCAAGTTGATGGCCTGAAATTGAAATGGGTATCACATGTCCTGTGCACACAAGCTCTCTATTATGGTGAACTCTCACTCATTCCATGCCCAAATTACAGAACCTCAGTCTAGCTTCAATGCTATTTTCTTTGTCAATATAAATAAAATGCCATAAAAGGTACTCTCTCTCTTCCCAATGTCCTCCTCTGTTGAATATACTTTTCAACCCAGACATACCGGGTAGTTTTTCCTTTTGCCGAATGCTTCCCTGGTCACAAGCGGGGGGGATTTCAACTTTGACATTTAGTACACCCTACAACCCGCAAGCTTTTGTATTTTGCTGACCTTCAATCTAAATACCATATTCCTAAAAGACTTTTCTATTCATACCTTCAAATTAAAAAATATTTTCTTCTAGAGCCTCATCTTTATTCGATGATAATCCACTAGTTTCAAACTTTTATGTGTTAGAGGCCCTGAACTGCGTCTGATTTCTGCTATATACAAAATTTTACATGAGGTTACATCCATATCCCAAGACAGTCATTGTTTAATGAACAAATGGGCGCATATTTTAAACTAAACTATCACCTTACCACAATGGATTAAAATTTGGGAAGGTACTTTCAAGTTGTTCCGGTGTGTGGCACAGAGAGGCCGCCTATAAAATTCTTATATTTTGGTATTAAACTCCGGATCTTCTACAAGCCTCCAGGAATTGTTGAGCGACATATCAGACTGGATGTCACTCCACTTCCTTAAACTGAACCTCTCCAAAACCGAGTTTCTTGTCTTCCCCCCAGCCCGGACACCACCCCTCATTGACTTCTCCGTCACATCCAACAACGCCACCATCAAACCCGCCCCGCAGGCCAGAGTACTTGGTGTCATTCTGGACTCCAACCTATCCTTCCAGCCCCAAGTCCAATCTTTAACAAACTCGTGCAGACTCCACCTCCGCAACATCGCCAAAATACGCACGTTCCTAACCCCAGAAACCACTAAACAGCTCATCCACTCCCTCATCATATCACGACTCGACTACTGCAACTCCCTCCTCACTGGCCTGCCTCGCCGCTGGCTATCCCCGCTTCAGTCGATCCTGAATACGGCTGCCAGACTCATTCACCTTTCCAACCTCTCCATCTCCGCCACCCCCCTCTGCCAATCCCTCCACTGGCTTCCAATTTGCGCTACGGATCAAATTCAAAATCCTAACACTGACGTACAAAGCTGTCCACCATACTGCCCCGTACTACATCATTGACCTAATATCCAAGTACCACCCAGCACGCACACTCCGCTCCTCACAAGACCTCCTTCTCTCTAGTTCCCTGGTCTCCTCCTCCCATGCCCGCCTCCAGGACTTCTCCAGGGTGTCACCCATCCTCTGGAACTCCCTGCCCCAACCCATCAGATTATCACCTACTCTCCTCTCCTTTAGGCGCACCCTGAAAACCCATCTCTTCAGGGAAGCCTACCCCACCCCCTGCTAACCTGCCGACCTCCTCCACTCTTCCTACCACTCCATCCCCCACAGCTATCTCCTCCTGTACCACCATCCCCTCCCTCCTAGATTGTAAGCTCGAAAGAGCAGGGCCCTCGATCCCCTCATGTTTTGCATTGTATTGGTATTGTTCTGTCACATGTTCTGTCCCCCTTTGTAATGTACAGTGCTGAGCGAACCATTGGCACTTTACAAATACTGTATTATTATATATTATTATATGTCGTAATGCTATAGGTAACCATTTCCATATTTTCTGGGACTGCCCTCTTATCAAACCTTTTTGGGTATATGTTCAGTCTCTTTTGCAAAGATGGTTGAATATGGTGCTTCCTTTAGATCCTATGTATTACCTGTTGAATTTACCCTATCTGGGTATTGCTAAACCTGCCAGGAGATTGATGTCCTTTGTTTTACTAGCAGCCAAAAGAGCTTTACCATCCTGCTGGTCTCAGTCTCTCCCCCCACACATTCACAACTCCTGTTAATCATAGCTGTGATCCGCAGGAAGGAATATCTTACAGCGATGGTAGAAGGTTCAGTGCCCAGATTCTCTAAAATATGGGATGAGTCGAAATTTTGCCCTGAACATATTTTTATATATAGATATTTAGTAGGACACTTATTGATGGAACTTTTTGACTTTTGAGATCCATGGTATACCATTTTGTTATTTCTTGATTGAATAATCTGTTACTTGGCTAATAACCTACGCCTATGCATTTCTATATGTTTTAACTTGGCTGTTGTTGTAGTGAGGCGATACATGCTCCTTATCATTTCCAAAGCATGCTTTATTTGATTGCGGTAATTCTCCATTGTTATACTGAGTGTATTGATGACACTGTATAGACTTTTTATCTTCTGTATACAAACTATTTTGTACATTTATTTGGAAAATCCTAATACAGAAACAATTTAAACAAAAGAGAAATATTAATACTTACCTGTTCCACACGTGTGCCTTCAGTCTATGCTGTCTTGAAGAGCTATGGGGTCCAAAGTATTTTCTGCATCTACAGCACACTTCCAGGTGGCATAGCTTTTCAAGGAATCAAAGAGCTAAGGCAATGGTAATGAGACAACAGTTAAGTATTAAAAGTCTTCTTTTGCAGGACTCTTTTTACATTTTTTTACAAAGGCTACAGAGTCGCTTTAAACTACTTTGGTATTCCTTAGAAAACGAAAAAAAAATGTGAACCTGTCCATTTTATAATAAATTATTCTCAGGAGTTAATTGCTGTCCATGTATCTGAAAGGCTATTGCTCATTACTAAATAATCTTCTTTTGGTGATAAATATGTTTCGATTTCTTCCTAATTTACCGCCACTGTTTACAAAGTCTTTGCAAGCTGATTAATTAACTAAAAAAAAAAAAATCAGCTCTGCAAAAATGTAATTTATTCTGCCTATAGTTTGCCTTGCCTTGTTCCTCCTTTCATTCTCATTTACATGTTAATATAATTTAAAAAAAAAACCCTGTTTCCAATCCATATCCTATTTTAGAGCCATTGGCATCATAACTGGGTCTCTATCCAATGCAGGTAGATGATGGCTGGTGGTAGGAGCCAGCAGGGTGCTGTAAATAGCTTCCTGAAAACATCACAGCACCCTACTTACAGTGGAAATCAAGTCAAAACTAAGCTTTAATCTTCTCCTACCTCAATTCTAAGCCTAAATCTGTAAAAGGAAAGATGTCTATACTTACCTATTCTGAAGCTCCTCCGGTCCAGTCACATGATCGAGTCTCAGAGTCCTCAGTGTAGAGGTATGTAGCTTCATTGTAGTATGTGTAGCTTACAACGGATGCCCTATAGTAAGTCTATGTGTCAGGGAATGAGAAGATAGCTGCGGCGATCGAATCCGCATATGCGTAGAGTCCTGACAAAACGTACAGGCAGGCGGGCACTAGGACCCAGGCGCGCCTGTCACCAATGACTGCGCTGGGCAAGCATTAGGACCCAGGAGCGCCTGTCAGGAGTCGGGCGGGCTATTTAAACCCAGCTCTTGCAATGCTCAAGTGCTGTATGGTCTTTCCTGTGAGTTTACTTTGCTGCTGACCCTGTCTGATCCTGATCTGCTGACTTCTCCTGCTCTGACCCCTGGCTTGCCTGACCATTCTCCTGCCTGCTCCTGCACTTTTGATTTCCTGTTTCCAAACCCGGACCGTGACCCGTTTATTCTTCTGCCTGCTGTTTTGTACCGACCTGCTCCGCTGTTACCGACCTGGCCTGTCTGACCTCGCTTACTCTACCTCCTCACATCAGACTCTCACCTGTTGCGTACCACCGACAGGTGCCTCTACCACAGCTGGTTGCACCCAGGGGTTGCGACCTGGTCTCGGCTTGCTCCAAGTCCATCCTCACCATCAGGGGCTCTGGTGAACAAGCAGGTCGGAACATAGTTTCCACGCCCTGGGGAATTCTGGTCTGTGGAACGCTAGAGGCTACCACCGGCTGGTCCTTAACATTATGGGTGAAGTCATCGCCCAGGCTCTGCAGGCTGTTGTGGTGACCTCTCCTCTACACTGAAGCCAAAGCTGGGACCCTATCATGTGACTGGACCAGAGCGACTTCAGAATGGGTAAGTATAGGCATCTTTCCTTTTACAGGCAGGGACATTTATAAGGGGGTACAACCAGTCCTGCTGTACGGGGCCCAGGCCAGCAAGGCGGCCCAGGCAGCTAGGTGAATCAAATGTGGACAGGGAGGGTACTCAGCACAGTGTGGGGGACAATTACTGGAACCGATCCCCTGTATGGCTCTGGCTTCTTCTCCTATCCATTCAGGGGATCAGTTCCATTAATTGCCCCCCCCGCCGCACCCATGACTATCCCTGCTGGCTTCCCTCCACTCCTTCCCATCGGCAGCTGTAAGCACACAATAGGATCCTTCAGGATGGAGAGTGGTGGAAGGGTCCAGTAAATATGTCACATTTACCAGCCCCTTCCTTTCCTGAATGAAAACAATGAGTGACCGGAATTCATAGCTCACTGTGTTCATTCATAACTGAAGTATAGCAAACTGTGCTTTTTTGGGTGTTGGGGGGGGGGGCCTGTTAGGTTGACTGTATGGGGCCCCGTGATTTCTAACAGCAGCCCTGGTTACAGGGTAATAGAATAGGCTTAGAATATTTAAGCTTAGTTGGGTTTTGACTTGAATTTCACTTTAAGTATTCTTCCCAAAAGTCTTCAGCCCTGATGAAAGCTGTGGGCTGGTTCTTGGGAGGAGTTATGCAAATATTAAAATGCCTTGATGGGTTGATATCTGTTTGGAGGAGTGGGCATTCTTTGGCACATTATATCTGTATGCAGACCACCCTATGTAACAGCCACATATGATGCTAAGCCTTCACAACTGAAATATGTTTTAGTGAAAGAGGCAGGCCAGTGTCATTCACACTGGGGAGGAAAGAGCTAGATGATGCTGGATCTCCTCCAGCCAGGAAATGAAGCGGGTCCTGTCCAGGGGCGGACTGACAACTCATGGGGCCCCCGGGCAATAGGGGATCATGGGGCCCCTGTGTCCTTGCCCAAACTCAAAAAAGCTTATGAAAAAGGTACCAGGGGCATCTCATGGGGCCCCCTACGGACCCCGGGCCCTTGGGCAGGGCCGAGTTTCCAAATGGTCAGTCCGCCCCTGGTTCTGTCTGACTTGTGTAGCTTCTAAGGTACAGTGTGAGAAGCTGACCGTGTGCAGTGAGATCAGAGTAAGCAAGTTCAGTGAAGAAGAGGAGCCGGTATAACTGTTCAAGACTGAAGGGAAGGCTGGAGGTCTGCTTTAAAATCTGGAAATATGATTGCGCTTGATGGGGTCTAATTAAAACTGGCCTCAACTCCCTCTTCTTTGAGTGGAAAATTCAGCGTAAAATCAGCAGTTTGTTTTGACACAGACTCGTTGATAAAAGGCTCTAGATAAAGACGGCATTTATTTCTGAGATTAAGGAAAATGAAGAGAGACGTTCAATTGTTGCGTGCAGAGTGATGACTGAACTACCCGAACCATTTACAGTTCAGATCTCTGACTACAGTGGGGGGGGGGGGGGATGATGTAATCCATGCAGGCTCCCCCTCCAGAGGATTTACCCCCCTTCCTGACCAGGTCATTTTTTGCGATACGGCGCTGCGTTACTTTAACTGACAATTGCGCAGTCATGCAACGCTGCACCCAAATGAAATTTACATCCATTTTTTCCCACGAATTGAGATTTATTTTGGCAGTATTTGATTGCCTGTGTTTTTTATTTTTTCCACTATAAAAAATAAAGTCCAACAATTTTGAGAAAAACAATATTTTTAATAATATAATAAAAATTTAAAAAAATCTAATTTTGTCATAAATTTAGGCCAAAATGTA
Source organism: Staurois parvus (assembly GCF_062004578.1). NCBI lineage: Eukaryota > Metazoa > Chordata > Amphibia > Anura > Ranidae > Staurois > Staurois parvus. The sequence goes on from NW_028318372.1 coordinate 1,592,513, forward strand.
TTCTGTAACATCTTTCCTAAAAAAAATCCCAAAACGTGTAAATTAATTGGTTTACGTGAAAGTTATAGTGTCTACAAATGACGGTATATACTGTATACTGGGATTTTGTTTTTCATTTTTTATTTTTGCTAGTAATGGCGGCGATCAGCGACTTATAGCGGGACTGCGGCGGGCATTCTGACATTGGGGTGAACTGACTTGGTGTCGCTGGCATCTCCTGTAACACCAATACAGTGATCAGTGCTAAAACATACACTGACACTGTACTAATGGCACTGGGCAGGAAGGGGTTAACATGAGGGGTGAGCAAAGGGTTAACTCTGTGCTGGGTGTGTTTTACTCTGAGGCTGTGTCCTTGTACTTTACTGTAAGCACACTGCTTTGTATGGCTGTGCTGTACACAGCCATCCAAAGCAGTGTGCACAAGCTGACAGGAGAACTGTTTTGTTTGAAAACAGTTCTCTTTCCCATTGGAGATCCTCAGCAATCACTGGGCACCTGCGAGTAATCACCGGCCGGGACCCAACGACTGACAGCCACAGCTGTGAATGGTGGGAATGCAAAATCACGTACAGTATATGTACATAATTTTGCGAAGCCGTGCCGCCCTGTAGCAGTATTTCTGCTATAGGGCGGTCAGGAATTGGTTAAAAGAAGTGATTTTCTTTTTAATGGTTAGTGAAAGGAATGATTTTCTTTTCCCCTCAGAGACCCCCGGTCTGTGGAGAGATTCCTGGTTTATCAGCAGAATTCTGGGAACACCCCTTGAACACGGAAATCACGACAGCTAATGTTCAGAGATGTTCAAAGTTTATTAGACATTAATAAGATTATATAGACTGCAGATAATAATAAGGGAGGGGGGGGAGCGAGTTTCAAAACTGTAACTTGTAACTTTCCATCATGAGCTAACTACATGAAACATGACATATACATTTCTTGGTACAAATTGTTTTGGCTAACTTTTAGGGAAAACAGACAGACAAAGACATTGTCAGGGTCGTGTTAGCTTCTGTTGATACATCCTTGAACAACCAAAAACAGTTTCATTAAACTTCTAATATCTCTACAAAAACTAACTTAATACTTAACACCTAAAATGGCGTACATAATAGAAAATGGAAGTTATCTAGATCCTTTCAATCCCCTCTAAGATCATGAACATGATCTCAATTCTTTACTTCATTCATCTTTTTGTACATAGCTAGATAACCTTCATTTGTATTCTGCGGCTTGGTAGCTCTAGCAATGCAATATAATGAACATTTAAAACATAGATATAAAGATAAAACAAAAAACAATATCATGACTATGCTTACAGCGATACCTTTCATCCATGAAAAGATGGAACCAAATCCTGATCCTAACCAATCAAAAGGAGTCCATCCATCTTTTCCTATAGCTCTAGCTTCTTCCATCAAACCATCTACCTGTTCCCTGTGTTGCTTTATTATTTCATAATAATCTGGAACAGTCATTGTGGTATTATATATCCAAGTACAACATTCATAATCCTCTGTCATCTCACACAAACCTGTCAGAGCAGCACTCATACTTTCAATAGCTAATTCTTGCATCTCCAGCTGTTTTCTAATAGCTCTGGTCTCAGTATTTAGCAACCCCATGTCCTTAGAGTTCCTCTCCAGTATGTCATCAATAATGTTTGTGTAATTATTTATTTTGTTCATGAGTGTTATTCCCCATCCAGTGTAAGTAGGAAACCATGACCAAACCTTATCCCCTGTAGAGAATAGATCTACCTTTTCTTGTTTGGTTTCCCTTCTCTGTCTCAGAGTTAGTTGGTATTTTGGGTATGTACTGGCTTTTACCTGGTGTTCCTTTTGGTCTATAGCTGCCATAATTGGCACTAATTGGGCTACATAGCACCAGCCCTGGACATTACTCGGTATCCAAGGGTAACAGATCTTACCACAACAGATATAGGTATTGTTTTCCAAGGAGATCGGCAATTTTTGTATTGCAGAATGAAATTCAGGGGTGACAACAAGTGTGAAATAAAAAAGAAGTTTTCCAAACATAGTTTTCCCCACATTATCTTGTATCCCTTCTAAACTTTCATTCAGGGTTTTACCATTTACTTGCCAGAGTTTCACAGAAGAAGTTCCATCCCTCCTTCCAGGATCAGATATGTTTAATATGGACTGAGAGCACATTCCCTTTCCCTTGTGAGAAGTATTCCCCAGTCTAAAACACCAATCGGGGAGTTGAGTGACTCCCAGAGTTGGAAAAGATATGGTGGCATTAGAAGTAATATTGGTCAAACCAATACTTACATTCCCTTTTATTAACAAAAATATTTTGACTGGAGCGGCCAGAAGAGGAATTTCATATGTGCTAGGATGTAACTGTTATGATCCGCCAGGTGGTGCCTCAGGCTGCCAACTGACAGACCTACTCAGAGCGTGGGGTCTAAGCCCGGGCTGTGCTTTCACCAGAGCCCCTGATGGTGGGGATGGACTTGAAACAGTCCCGGGCCAGGTCACGACCTCCGAGCAGGCCCGCCAGTGGCTGAGGAGACCCTTGGGGACAGGTACCGGGAGAGCCAGATATGAAGAGGATGGCGGCCCCAGAAGGGTAGTAACGGATCGTGGGCCGGTGAGGGTAGGCGGGGTACAGAATCGGTAGGCGAGAGTAGTCGGGTCACACGCAGGGTCAGCAGGGAAGTCAATCCGTAGAATGGTCAGGGCAATCCGGGTCAAACGCAGGAGCAGGCAGAATAGTCAGGACTATCCGGGTCAAACGCAGGAGCAGGCAGAGTAGTCAGGACAATCCGGGTCAAACGCAGGAGCAGGCAGAATAGTCAGGGTCAATCAGGGTCACAAGATAGGTGCAGGAACTCAGGATCACAGGAAGACCTTGCGGCAATCTGTGACAGTGCAGGGCATCTTTAAATAGTGCGCCCTGCACTGTCATTGGCCGGCTAGGACGCGCCCCCGGCTGTCATTGGACGCCTGAGGCGCGCCCGCGGCTCCTACTGCGCATGCGCGGCGTCCTGTCAGCCGCGGCTCGCCGGGACCTAGTGCCTGTGTCCCGGCGCGATCCGCCGCCACTGTGCATGCGCGAGGGACGGAGCCGCGATCGCGGACCATGGAGCCGTGGTCCCTGACATTGCCCCCCCCAATGGGCACCCTCCGGGAGCCCCACTGATCTCTCCACCGCGGGTGAGCACGAAAAAACTCCCGGATGAGCCTGGGCGCGTGGACGTTCTGGGCGGGTTCCCATGAGTTCTCCTCAGGGCCATACCCCTTCCACTTTATCAGGAACTGTGTCTGGCCCCCCCTCCTTCGGCAACTGAGGATAGTCTCCACTTCAAATTCCTCCTGGTCACCTATAGTGACTGCCTCGGGAGGTCTGGATTCACGGTCCGGGAAGGGATCCGGTCTGGATGGCTTCAGGAGAGATACATGGAAGACAGGATGTATCTTGAAGGTCTGCGGAAGCTCGAGCTCGTAGGCCACCTCGTTAACCACTCGCTTTACCGGAAAGGGGCCGATGAACTTGGGTCCCAGCTTCCTTGAAGGACATAGCATCTTCAAGTTGGTTGTTGCCAGCCAAACCTGATCCCCTGGTTGAAGCAGTAATTCTCCTCTTCTCTTTCTGTCGAATGCCCTTTTACTGTCCTCTTGGGCTTTAGCGATGGCTTCCTGAATTGTCTTGTTATTGACAGAAAAGAAGTTCAAGATGTCTTGAGATGCTGGTACCGGATTCTCAGGCATCAGATCAGGGAGGAATGTGGGATGATACCCATAATTGGAAAAGAACGGGGATTGACCCGTGGCTGAGTGACTCGAGTTGTTGTACGCGAATTCCGCGGAAGGCAGCAACGACAGCCAGTCGTCCTGAAGGTAGGATGTGTAGCACCGTAAGTACTGTTCCAGCGTCTGGTTTGTTCTCTCAGTTTGGCCGTTGGTCTGTGGATGGTAGGCGGATGAAAGCGACAGCTTGATTCCCAGCGATTTACATAAGGCGTTCCAGAACCTGGAGGTGAATTGGACCCCCCGATCTGATACTATATCTTCGGGAACACCATGAAGCCTAACCACTTCCTTGATGAAGATCCGTGCCGTTTCCGGTGCTGATGGGGTCTTCTCCACGGGCACGAAATGTGCCATCTTTGAGAAGCGGTCAACGATCACCATTATTGCAGTGTAGCCCTGGGATGGTGGAAGTTCGACCACGAAATCCATGGCTATCATTTGCCAAGCCCGCTTGGGTATGGGTAATGGACGTAACAATCCCCATGCCCTGCTCCTGGAGGGCTTGTTCCTTTGACAGGTGGAACACGTTCGGACGTACTGCTCACAATCCTTGATCATGTCTGGCCACCAGAACGAGCGCCGTAGCAGATCCAGAGTCTTCGTTACCCCGAAGTGGCCCGCCATAGGATGGTCGTGGCAGTGCCCTAGGACCAGGGTTCGCACTTCTTCTGGGACCATGATCCGGTCTTCCTTCCAAATTAGCCCACTGTGGCTCTGGAGGGGTGATTCAGACGGAACTGGTAGTCCTACAGAAGCATCAAGAAGTCGGGAGCGAAGTTCCGTTTGTAGAGCGAGGAAACTCCCAAAAGGTAAGATGGTGTCAGGTAGCACAGCGTCGTCGGGGTCCTCAAACATGCGGGACAGAGCGTCTGGTTTAGTGTTCTTAGTACCGGGTCGGTACGTTATATGGAATGAGAATCGAGAGAAGAAAAGCGCCCATCTCGCTTGGCGAGGTCTCAGTCGTTTTGCCGTTCTCAAATATTCAAGGTTTTTGTGATCTGTGAATATTAGGATTGGGTGTGTGGCTCCTTCCAGTAAATACCTCCATTCTTCAAGAGCAGTTTTAATGGCCAGGAGCTCCCGATCTCCAATGTCGTAGTTGCGTTCCGCTGGAGTCAACTTCCTGGAGAAGAACGCCACAGGGTGCAGAAGTTCCTTGGTACCATTCCTTTGGGACAAAACCGCCCCTACAGCATTTTCGGAGGCGTCCACTTCCAACACATATGGGAGAGAAGCATCTGGATGGCAGAGAATGGGAGCAGAGGTGAACAATTCTTTGAGCTTTTCGAAGGCTGTCTGCGCTTCGGGAGTCCACTTAAAGCGGACCCCTTGTTTCGTCAGTTGCGTGATCAGGGAGACCAGACCGGAGAAGTTCCTAATAAACTTCCTGTAAAAGTTGGAAAAACCGATGAAACGCTGTACCCCCTTTTTGTCGGCGGGTATTGGCCAATCTAAGATCGCCGTGACTTTCTGGGGATCCATCGCGACCCCCGCGGAAGAGAGAACCAGTCCCAAGAATGTGGTTTCGTGCTGTTCGAAACAGCACTTTTCTGCCTTTGCGTATAGCCCGTGTTGACGCAACCGTTCTAATACCCGTATCACATGACCCCGATGAACCTCCAGTGAAGGGGAAAAAATTAAGATGTCATCCAAATAAACCACCACAAAAATATCAAGAAGGTCACGAAAAACATCATTGATAAAGTGCTGAAAGGTCGCCGGTGCATTACAGAGCCTGAACGGCATCACCAAGTACTCGTAGTGACCAAATCTCGTACGGAACGCCGTCTTCCACTCATCCCCCTCCCTGATACGGACAAGGTTATAGGCCCCCCGCAGGTCTAATTTAGTGAATATCGTTGCCGATCTCAATCTCTGGAGGAGCTCGGGGACTAGGGGTAAAGGATAACGATTCTTTACCGTTATTTTGTTCAGGTCACGGTAGTCTATGCAGGGCCGTAACGATTTGTCCTTCTTCTCTACGAAGAATAACCCGGCCCCGGCTGGGGATGTGGATGGACGAATAAATCCCTTCCGAAGGTTCTCATCAATGTATTCCCTCAGTACTCCTGATTCTGCTTCGGACAAGGGAAAGATACGGCCGAAAGAGATTTCAGATCCGGGTAGGAGGTCTATGGGGCAGTCGTAGGAACGGTGCAGAGGGAGAACGTCAGCTCCTCGCTTACTAAAGACGTCTAAGAAGTCATGGTAGGCCGGGGGAATAACCTGGGATAGATCGGTGTCACCATCCAAGCACAGGAGGAACCGGGGAACCACGGATCCTGTGACGTGGCAGTGACTTAAACAATAGGGTGAGCAAAATTGAACTGTTCCCTTTTCCCAGTCAATCTGGGGGTTATGGGCCCTCAGCCAAGGGAGGCCCAGAATGACTGGAAAAAGGGGGGATGCGATGGCATCCAAACGGAGGAACTCCTGGTGATGGTCTGCCATTGTGGTGAAAATGGGTGGTGTCTCCTGGTCCACCACCCCTGATTTTATACGAGACCCATCTGCCAAGAAGATGTTAAACCCCCTTTCTTTGGTCTGGAGAGGGATTTTTTGCCGGTGGGCAAAAGTCAGATCGATGAAGCAACTACAGGCTCCTGAGTCAACGATTGCGGTCACCGACAATGTTCCTCCGGGGAGCTGTAAAGACACAGGAATGGCCAGGTAACTCGACTGATCATCCCTTCCTGCGGGTAGAGTAAAAGAAACGGGCGTGGACTTACTCATTTTAGCAGGACAGGAGCGCACCTGATGACCAGCTTCCCCGCAGTACAGACATAGGTTCTGTGATAGTCTCCTTTGACGTTCCTCGACCGACAAGTGAGAACGGGCCAATCCCAGCTGCATGGGTTCCGGGTTGTCCCCTGTTTCCGTGCTTCGCGGATGGTTCCCTGGGGTTGGAGCTGTATCTCTGGAAGGAATCCATGCCACCCTTTGACCCTGACTGCTCCTTTCCAGCCGACGTTCCCTTAGTCTACGGTCAATTTGAATGGCCAACTCAATCAGTTTTTCCAGGGAGTCAGGTAGGCCTACTCGCGCTAGTTCATCCTTGAGAGGCTCAGACAGCCCGATGCGGAACTGGTGACATAAGGCCGCATCGTTCCATCTGGTGTCGCCCATGCAACGCCTAAAATCAGACGCGTATTCTTCGGCTGTCCGGCGGCCCTGCCGCAGGGAGTATAGAGTCGCTTCAGCGGAAGCAGCTCGCTGAGGGTCGTCATACAAGACGGCCATGGCCCGAAAGAATTCGGTCACGGAGTCAAGATGGGGGTCGTGCTTCTCCATCAGACGGTGAGCCCAATCCTGGGGCTCATCCTAAAGGAGGGAGACTATAAACCCCACCTTGACGGTCTCAGTGGTGAACGTGCGGGGTTGTAAGTCAAAGTATAGGGTGCAGGCGTTCCGGAAGGCTCGGAAGCGGCTCCGATCACCACGGAATCGTTCCGGCAGAGGAACGCGGGGTTCAGGAGCTAGGGATGTGGCAACCGCTCCGGATACCGGGTTAGCGGGAGGTCCTGCAGGTGGAGGACTCTGAGCAAGGGGAGTCAGGGGAGCTATTGACTCCATGCGGTCCTCCAGTCGGGCGCAGCGACTGTGGAAGTTCTGAAAAGCCTGGGTCAAGGTGGCCAGGTGCTGACAAATATCCTCTAGGGACGCCGGTCCACCTCCTGGCTCTGTCATGGCCGCAAGGTACTGTTATGATCCGCCAGGTGGTGCCTCAGGCTGCCAACTGACAGACCTACTCAGAGCGTGGGGTCTAAGCCCGGGCTGTGCTTTCACCAGAGCCCCTGATGGTGGGGATGGACTTGAAACAGTCCCGGGCCAGGTCACGACCTCCGAGCAGGCCCGCCAGTGGCTGAGGAGACCCTTGGGGACAGGTACCGGGAGAGCCAGATATGAAGAGGATGGCGGCCCCAGCAGGGTAGTAACGGATCGTGGGCCCGTGAGGGTAGGCGGGGTACAGAATCGGTAGGCGAGAGTAGTCGGGTCACACGCAGGGTCAGCAGGGAAGTCAATCCGTAGAATGGTCAGGGCAATCCGGGTCAAACGCAGGAGCAGGCAGAATAGTCAGGACAATCCGGGTCAAACGCAGGAGCAGGCAGAGTAGTCAGGACAATCCGGGTCAAACGCAGGAGCAGGCAGAATAGTCAGGGTCAATCAGGGTCACAAGATAGGTGCAGGAACTCAGGATCACAGGAAGACCTTGCGGCAATCTGTGACAGTGCAGGGCATCTTTAAATAGTGCGCCCTGCACTGTCATTGGCCGGCTAGGACGCGCCCCCGGCTGTCATTGGACGCCTGAGGCGCGCCCGCGGCTCCTACTGCGCATGCGCGGCGTCCTGTCAGCCGCGGCTCGCCGGGACCTAGTGCCTGTGTCCCGGCGCGATCCGCCGCCACTGCGCATGCGCGAGGGACGGAGCCGCGATCGCGGACCATGGAGCCGTGGTCCCTGACAGTAACTTACTGCATATCCAACATTTATCATAACCTGACTTTTGAGCATAAGCATATTTAAATTGCATCATCAACATTTTTCATGAAAAAGGATTGTTCTCTTCAAAACTTCTTTTTGACTTTCTTTCACTTTTGGTTATCTGGGTCTCATTTAAAACTAGTCCTTGACCACAGATACCTTTTATTAGGCCCAAGTCCTCAGGGTGATAAATACAGTTAGTTAGGATCCATACTGGCAGGAAAAAGAGCACAGTCAGTGTGCCCAATAGGACCCAGAGTTTCAAAGCACCATGAGGGGCAGTAAGGAATGTCATCTTCAGGGTCTTTCTCACCGACTTCACCCGCTCTTCGAGGATTTTCTACTTGTCCTTCACCTCCTTTTTCCGTTTCGTATTTCTCAGGTGTTTGGTTCACCTTCTTCACTCGACTAGCATGGATCCAGGACTGGGAATTCTCCACCAGAACAGCCGTTCTGGTAACCGCTATCACCGTAGTAGGTGGTCCAAAGGGGTAGCCTTGCTTCTTGTCTTTAGCGAGTTGGCGGACCACTACGACATCTCCCACTTGGAAAAGGTGTGTTGATTCCTGAAAAGATAAAGGAGAGGTGCGAGCAACATTTCTTTCAATCTGATCTAAAGTTTGAATCAATTTTTTCACATATTCTTGTTGTACCAGGTCAAGGTCCCCTCTTTCTAACATAAGTGGCTGTCTAGCCCAAGGAGTGGGGAACGGTCTTCCCATTAATATTTCAAAAGGAGATAACCCTGTAGTCTTATTAGGTGTCATTCTTACCTCTGCTAGAATTGCAGGTAACATCTTCTTCCAGTGGGTATAGGTTCCTCCAGTGGCCTTCCTCAACTTATCCTTAATCGTCCTGTTCATCCTTTCTACTATACCCGAACTTTGAGGATGATAGGGAATATGAAACTTCCAATCTATCTTAAGTACCTTTACCAAATCTTGACATACCTTGGCCACAAAGGCTGGTCCGTTATCAGAATTTATCTGCAGCGGACATCCCCATCTAGGTATTATCTCCTGTGTGAGAATTCTGACTACAGTTTGCGCATCTTCTTTATTAGTGACAAATGCTTCCACCCATCTGCTGAACATATCCACCATTACCAACAAAAACTCTTGCCTCTGTCCTGTTTTTGGCATGTGGGTAAAATCTATTTGTAAATGGGTGAAAGATGTAGTTGGGTACACTAGATGCTGGTGTTGTGATTTCTTTGGGTTCTGTGGATTGTTCCTTATACATGTAATGCACCTAGAAACATATTCTTTCACCAACCTAGATAAACCTGTAATGTAAAAATCCTGCAATAATGTTTCACATGTTGTTTTCCATCCTCTATGTCCTAGACCGTGGTACTGTGCAATGAACAATGGGGCACTTGACATGGGAATGCATGGTTTCCCCTCTAAGCACACTAGACCAGAAGCTGGATCTAGTTGTGCTCCAGAACCATCCCAGTCTGCTAAATCGATTTTTGTAGCAAATTTTTGTAAATCTGCATACATCTGGTCATGTGGGGTGGTTGTGATGCCTGAAGTGAGCAAAGGCATCTGCTCACTGGCCACCTGTTGTAATGCGGCTTCCTTTGCTACCTTATCTGCTAATGCATTTTCTTTTGGCAATATGATCTCTGCGATTTGTATGTGCCCTGCAATGTAGAATGGCTAATGTTTTTGGTAACTGTATGGCTTTGAGTAGATCAGATATCAAAGAAGAGTGAGATATGGTTTTGCCATCAGCAGCAATGAATCCTCTTCTCTCCCAAATGACCCCAAAATCATGTACAGCACCATGGGCGTACTTGGAGTCTGTGTAAATGTTGACATCCTGTCCTGCAAATAATTGACATGCTCTTGTAAGGGCAATCAGTTCGGCTGCTTGGGCTGACTGATATGGAATTGGCTTTGCCTCGAGTATTTTGTCAGAAAGTTGCACAATGCCGTATCCTGCATGGTAAGTACTATCATTTGGCCTAGAACATGAACCATCAACAAACACATCTGGGGCCCCATCAAGAGCCACAGCTGACATGTCGGACCTAGGGGAAGTGTCTTGCTGTATGTGGGTTATACAATTGTGTTCTGGTGCCACTTCATCCTGTTCCCCCTTTAGCCCCAGTAGGGCATTCAAAATTGGAGTAGGACCTGAATTTGCTGAAGAATATTTAATAATCAAGTTGGGATCAGATAGAAGAATCACTTCATATCCGCTCAACCTTTGTGCTGACATGTGTTGAGTGTGTATGTTTTTCAGTAGTAAGGACACTTGGTGTGTGGTGTGTAGGGTAGTTTCATGTCCCAATGTGAAAGAAATAGCCATCTCCACCAGAATTGCGCACGATGCAACAGCTCTCAGACAAGCAGGCATGCCCTGAACCTGAGTTGGCACTACTTTGGAAAAAAAAGCTACAGGGCGGAGCTTGCCTCCATGTTCCTGAGCCAGGACCCCCGCCATGGTTGTACAATTTTCCCTAGCATACAGATGAAACATTTTCTTATAATCAGGTAGTCCAAGACCAGGGGCCGTTATCATAGAATTATTCAGGTACACAAAGGCATCAACCATTTCATTTGACCATGTGAGAATGTCAGGTGTTTCTGAAAGTGTGGCAGACCTCAGAGCTTGATCATAGAATGAACAATCAGGTATCCATTGGCGGCAGTAACCAATCATACCAAGAAAAGTTAGCATGTCCTTTTTTGTTTGTGGGCGGGGCAGACCCACGAGAGCCGCAGCTCTTTTGTGACTGACATTCCTCTCACCATGACTTAGAATAAAACCAAGGTATACAACCTGTTTTTGGCACCATTGCAATTTCTTTTTAGATGCTTTGTGACCATTCCCTGACAACCATTCTAACAGAGACCAACTATCCTCCTGACTGGCCTCCTGACTTGAACTACAAATCAATAGGTCATCCACATATATAATGAGGACCGAACAATTGGGAGGGGTCCAGGACCTCAGTGTGGTCTGGAGGGCAAGTGAGTAGACTGCAGGCGAATCTACATAGCCCTGGGGCAATCTACACCAGGTCAACTGGCGGTTACGGAACGTAAATGCAAATAGCGCCCTCGTCTGGTGGTCCACAGGAACCGAAAAAAATGCATTTGTTAAATCAATCACTGTAAAGTATTCTGCATCGGACGGAATGGAGGTGAGGAGTGATGGCACGTCAGGCACTATTGGGGCTAATGGAACCACCAAATTATTTATGGCCCTCAAATCTTGTACAAACCTGTAAGAGCCATCCGGCTTCTTAACAGGATTGATAGGTGTGTTGTAAGGAGAAACAGTTTCTTCTAAAATACCTGTCTCTAAAAATCTTTCCACTAGAGGAGCAATCCCTTCCTCCTTCTCTGTCGACAATTTGTATTGCCTCTGTTTGTAGGGCAATGCCCCTTCCTTGAGTGTGACTGTGTATGGTGTACATGAAATTAATCCTACATCCATAGAATTTGTGGCCCAAACTGGATGTGTATCAGGAGGGGGTGTAATATGTGAGGGATGACTCTCATCATTGAAATAGGTGGGTATAATGGGTACTTTGGAGGATCTGGCAACTATACCTCCTTCTGATGTTACTCTCAGAGAAATCCCTAAAATTCCCATAAGATCTCTTCCCAACAAATTTACAGGGCAATTTGGAATGATTCTGAAACTGTGGCAAGTGATGGCCTCATCCCATGTGAGGGCTGAAACGGGCAAGGGGGGAGTTTTTAGGGTTTTTGTTAGTATCCCATTTATTCCCATAGAAGGTTCGGCATTTGTAGTTTCTCCATGATACATTTCCTCACTCAGACTGCTACATGTCGCGCCTGAGTCGATTAAAAATGGAACTTCAGCGCCCCCTACTTGTAAAGAAATGAGGGGCTGCTGCCTGTATGATGAAGAAACCAAGGGAAATGCCGGGACACCACCTTCCGGGCATCCCTATTGTCTCTGGTTCTGCTGTGGCCCCCACTGAATTGGATATTTGATATCTTGGGGTTGTGCCTGTGGTGTTTGGGGGGTGGTGGTGACATTAGGTGGTTGGTATCTCTGTTTGTGCTTTTGTGGCTGTCCCTGGGAGGAGGAAGGTTCATATGGACAGTTATGTCTCCAGTGATCCTGTCCTCCACAGTTAAAACATCCAATTCTTCCAGGGATTTGGCGGGGTTCAGAGTTACTTCTTCCCCTGCCAAATCCCCCCCTACCTCTGCCTCTATACCACCCTCTTCCTCTTTGTCCTTGCCCTTGATTTCCCTGTTGTGAGTCACTTTGGAAATTACTACTATTAACCTTCTCTTTTCTTACAATATCTAAACATCCCGCTGCCTTCTTCTCGTGAAGGGAGGTCTGAAACTCAACATCAGTTTTAGTTGCCCAGTCAGAGACCTGCTGCTTCACGGCTAACCCTGCTTCTGGCTTAAGACCTGTTATGAATGTCTGAATCATCAATGGACTTAACTCTCCAGTTAGAGCCAGTCCTGCTTCTTGTGTCCAGACATCCTTGAACCTTTTCCAAAATTCTAATACAGTTTCTCCTACCTTCTGTTTACATGCTGTAGCAATAGGGAGGGAAGCCTTATTCTTGAAAACCCTTTTTAATTCTGTGTCAAGCTCCTCCCACATAGTTTCTCTCCCTTCTGTGGTGTTCAGTTTATAGGCAGTAGCCTGTGTATTACTTGGTTCTATGTGACTAATGCTTTTTACATTTATCCAATCCCAAGCTGGATTATTTCCCAGAATACCATCAATGATCAATCTCATATCTTCCTGCGTGTAATTTCTTCCTAAACATGCCTTTTTTAAATAAGCAAGTGTACCTCCAGGAGATACTGTAGGCTTGGGACAATGTTTAACAATCTTATTAATATCTTCTAATTCTATGGGTTTTTTTAGAATTAGTTCTCCTGCTGTGAGAAAAGGTAGTGTCAATATAGCCAACTCCTTTCCTCCTACGGCCCCCTCATCTTCTCTTTTTCCCTCTTGTTTCTTATCCATGGATCTAAGCTGCATTCTAAATTCCTCCACCTCTCTGCCCTTTCTATGACTGGTGTCACTTCTTCTCCATTGACCATCCTTTTTCTGTAATTTTATTATATTTACCTGTCCCTGTTCTTCGTATTCCAACTCTCCTTCGTTGTCATTATTCTCTGTAAGGATGCCTTGAACTTGGCTACCCTCCTCTGGTGATTTTATACTAATGATCTGTTTGGGTCTAGTGGAGGGGCCTGGCTGTATTGGTTGTAGATCCGGGGCGGGAAGTGGCGCAGGGACAGGGGCAGGGACTGGAGGGGCAGGGGCAGGAGCTGGAGCTGCAGAGACAGGAGCAGGGGCTGGAGGGGCATTAGGCTGGGGAGTAATCATCCCCAAACTAATCAAAAAATCATCATCAGCAGCATTTTTAAAACCACTTAATGAAGGATATATATTATACGGAGGGGGTGGGGTTGGTGTCTGAACTGTTTTCAGTCCAATCTTGGGTCTGCATGTCTTTTCAGATTGATGCTTTTCCTGGCATATTTTTAATGTATCCAATTTCAACTTCCTCTTTTGTTTTAAAGAGAAAATCAAATTGAACTTTCCCTTGCTATTATCAACCCAATACGGTGACCACTTTAACCAGTTTTCTCCCCCTTTCTTCATATAAGCTTGGTCCCATTGTGGGTCCCCCTCATACCAAGGAAAGGCTTGTTTGTCCCCCAAACATAATCCCTTAATCATGTCTGTATGAAAAGGATCATTTGCCCCCTTTCTTGGGAATGGGTCTGTACTCCCCATAGCTTCTGTCCAGCCTGCCATACAATCCACCCAGGGATTTATTAAATAATAGTCCGATCCACAAACTCTAGCAACATAATCCTTACAATTTTCTCCCTTTTCTGGGGGACCTGGTGGGTAACTACCTCCTTGACCCATATTTAGACAGTGGATAAAACAATTTTAGCTTAAAATCTTATTTTGTTCCACACAACAAATTATCTTATACTTCTACGCAACAGAAAGAAAAAGCAAAAGACAGATAAACCAGAATCTGCTCCACAGACTTATTAACCTCTTGATAACTTCCCAAAAGTTATCTCTTCACTGTTTTACCAAAAACAGTGTGTTCTACCAGAGAACTGTGTTTACCAAAACACCTTTTTTTATATTATAGTGCACTATTTTGTAACTCTTACCAAAGAGTTAAGTCTGCTTTACCAAAAGCAGCTACAGGTTATCACGGGTCTATATAGACAATACAGAATGATTCAAGACCTTCCCTCAACACAGGGCAAGAAAGAGCTTTTAGTCATAAAAAGACAAAAGGTTTACTTACCAAGTGAGGTGGGTGGTCATCCCGGGCCGAGCCCCCAGCTGAAAGGAATGATTTTCTTTTCCCCTCAGAGACCCCCGGTCTGTGGAGAGATTCCTGGTTTATCAGCAGAATTCTGGGAACACCCCTTGAACACGGAAATCACAACAGCTAATGTTCAGAGATGTTCAAAGTTTATTAGACATTAATAAGATTATATAGACTGCAGATAATAATAAGGGAGGGGGGGGAGCGAGTTTCAAAACTGTAACTTGTAACTTTCCATCATGAGCTAACTACATGAAACATGACATATACATTTCTTGGTACAAATTGTTTTGGCTAACTTTTAGGGAAAACAGACAGACAAAGACATTGTCAGGGTCGTGTTAGCTTCTGTTGATACATCCTTGAACAACCAAAAACAGTTTCATTAAACTTCTAATATCTCTACAAAAACTAACTTAATACTTAATACTTAAAATGGCGTACATAATACAAAATGGAAGTTATCTAGATCCTTTCAGTTAGCTTCCACAAGTTCATGTAAATCGATTTTCATTTGTATAACTCAACTGCTGTTATGGAGAGAAGTGCTGTGACAGTAAAATTGCTTATGATCTGACCAATCAGGTATCTGCAGTGTGCTTAACGTTGTAGTAAACTCCATTTTTAAAAATCGCTGACAGGCAGGGTATTTATGACAGAAGAGACCCTATCAGTCTCTTCTGTCATAAATTCTGTCTTCTGCCTGCAAGCCATCATGTACACTGAGCTGCACATGCGCAGTTTAGCGCACATTTACCCCAGATCTGTGCCGCAGCTATGTAAATCCCACGTGTGCAGAAGTGACATAATCGCAGCCTAGCCATTCAAGCGGTCAAAAGGCACAGAATCTGGAAGGAAGGCCAGGAGAAGATGGAAGTGTTCGGGTACTGCTGGATCGATCACACCGCAGCACTGGAGGGCACCGTTTGACAGGTACCTCTGCCATAATGCACTAATATGCAGTGCATACTAGCACATTGTGGCATAACCCATTTGAGGCCCCTAAAAAAAACCCACAAAAAACAGTGGACTTAACTATTTCTTTAAAGCCCATCTCTGGGCAAAAAAAAGTTTTCCCTTGCAGTGAGGCTTTGACTACACTGCAAGGGTTAACACTGGTTTGTCTAGGGAATTGTAGAAGGTAGATATACTTACCTAATCCTCTGATACTCCCCACACAAGACTATCCCCTGTGTGTCCTACCCCCCACGTGGTCTAGCGATCTTGTGTGGTGGACTGTTCCTGATGTCAGCCCACAGACCTGATCTGGATGTGAGGACATCTGGAACAGTCCACCACTGGATGGGGGAGTGCTGAAGAGGAGAATTGGGTGAGTGTAAGCTCTCTGGGTGTCCCTGGACAATATGTATAGGAGAACTTTTTCTTGTCTGGAGTTGGGCTTTAAAGAGGCTCTTCAATCCAATTACAGTATTTGAAATACATACACCTATAGGATCCTTCTCTAATTAGGCACTTTATTTAACCTATTGACACCAGCGGTTCGCATATATGCGACCTCTCAGCATGTGGGCCTTAACACTGAGAGGGATTTTTACTGTGTCCACTGACACCAATGTTGGGGTATATTGTTGCACTCACTGACACCAATGTTGGGGCTTATTATTGTACCCACTGGCATCAATGCTATTGCTTATTGTACTTCAACTTCTTCAGTGCGGATTGCAATATACTACAAAAAATGTAGCAGGACCAAAATTTTGGCGCGTGAAGGTGGGAAAATGCTTTGCTATTGTGTGGCCCTCTGGAGGTAATGGGGCCGCACTTGAAGCCCTCTATCGTTTTCCAGTTGACCACCACTGCTCTAGAAATTGGAAATCACTGCAGTAGACACCGCTACTCCAGTGATCTCTACTTGCTGCCAAGTCCCATTCCAAGTGCTTGACGTGCTGCATTCTGAATACAAAAGGTCAGCAGCTCAGCACGGGGCCCATTCGGAGAATGCTTTGCATCTTCTGATTTGGTGAAATGGAGAGATGGGGCTGCATTCGGCATGGGACATGGAAGCTAGTGGAGATCACTAGAGTAGGTGTGCCTTCTTCAGGGTTTTTCAGCTTCTGCAGAGATCCCACAGGTATGCTATTTGCAAGCTTGGTCCAAGTTAAAACATTGTAACCATGTAAGAATTGCTATACCTGGAATTCTTCTTAAAGCGGAGTTCCACTAAAAAGCGGAAACTGTGCTTATTTGCCTCCTTCCCCCCTGCACTGCCATATTTTGCACCTTTAGAGAGGAGGGGGGAGTGGATACCTATTTTTGACAGGTACCCGCTCCCACTTCTGGCTCAGTTTGCCACGGCGAAGTAAGACGGAGGTTTGGCCCCCTCCTCCCTGCCGCAGTCTCCTGGGAGCTTTCACAGGTCCCAGAAGGCTGCCGGACCAATTAGGAGGCTCGGCGCGACTTGCACATGCGCAGTGGGCACCAGACTGTGAAGCCGCAAGCTGTCACACCCTGGTGCCCAGAGTTGAGATGCTGTGGAGGAGAGAAGGGGAGAAGGGATGGTGTGGGTGAGAACATTGCTGGACCCTGTGATAGGTAAGTGTGTGTTTATTAACCCCTTGGCGCGTTGCATCCTGGCCCTTTAAGGGTTTCAGAAGCCGGGAGGCAGGGCAGGGTTTTAGGGTCATGTGACCACAGTCACGTCGGTTACATGATCGGGAAAGGTTCCGATCGAAAGAGGAAATTGGGATCTTTCCATGAGTACCAGACATGCGTGCTGGGGGCGTGCAGGGCGCGTGCTCTCAGCACATATGTTTTTCTTAATTGCACGCAAATGTGCAGCCACTCGGCGTCAAGGCCCAGACGTCGGGAGTCCGCACAAGAGGTTAAAAGTCAGAAGCTACAGGTTTTGTAGCTGCTGACTTTTAATAAACACAAAAATGGCTGGAACTCCACTTTAAGCTCTTGTTGACATGTATAAAAGAAAACAATAGACTGTTGTTCCCCTTTAATATTTATTCCTACTATATTTGCAGTGGCCTCTGAAGGTTCTTCAAGGAGTTTGTTTGGTTCCTGAGCTGTGGAAGCAGACAACCCCATGTCTGCCATTCCCCTGGTAAATGTCCCTATTGTCCCTTTCTATCGTCTCATTTTTAAAGCATGCGTGAACATGTGCTTATTGTTACAGCAGAGTGAGCAGCTGACCAGTGAGGCATTGTAAGTATAAATCATTTTATCTTCACATCCAACAATAAGTGACATTGCCCAATGAATGGTATGCTGTGTGCTGACATTTGCTCCATCTTCCGGCCTAAATATCTGTAAAAACAAGGACAAGCAGACAATGTGGATCATCCTGATGCACATAGATCATGATCCTAAGTGAATGAAAGAGCAAAGAAAAAAAATATTAGTAACTTTTAGAACTTGCTTATCCTTCCCTGCCATTTTGGGATATGTTACACTGTTTGAATTAATTGGTTGCAACTTAACTTGATAAAGGGCAGCTCAGGACGAACAAATAAGTTCAGAATCAGAACAATGTATAAGAACTGTATATACCAGCCTGAAGGATCAAGAAATTGTGTATATCCTTCTAAGGACCATCCATTGCTGTTGGGCTGTCTGTCTGGATCATATCAGGTTGGTGACAACACTTTTAGGCAACCCTGTCAAATAAGTACCAAATCTTAAAGCCCATACGATCTATTTCAAAGCACTGCTGCCTATAATGCTGTAGAATCATCTCCTGAAGTCCTTTTGGAAACCGACACTTCCGGGTGTGTCAATGTCATCTGTTTCCCACAGGGCTTATTAGTTCTTCCTGCTGATCTCCATAGGTCAGTGGCAATACAGTTCATGAGCAGCTATAAATTGAAAGCAGAACTGTAGCCAAAAATAAGATCACAATGAATGGTCCATTGAAAATATTAAATGAAAAAGTAGCTTTTTTTGCAATATTGACCTCGATCCAGAGGTTTTCCCTGTAGTACTTCTTTTCTGTCACTAGTTGCACTCAGTCTGATGATCAGCCTCATTCATCCTTCTTCCTTGAAGCCAGGGTCATCTTGGACCCACCGCCAGTCTTTGACTGGACAGTGAAAGGAAAAGCAGCACAGTGATGAGGTCATCTCTCTGTCACTCTGCTTTCTCCCTTTATTAGAATGCTCTATGTCATCACATGAACAGATTAGCTCCTTGTGCTACTTCTCCCTCTTTAGGAAAGTGCACAGCATCCAAGTGTTGGTTTTGATACACAAAGCATGTCAACAGAAACTGAACCCAGTACCACAGTGTTACTAGACATTGGAGCCACACACACTTCACTACAGTGCTACTCTACTGCTACCAAGTGTAGCTATAGTAAGGATTTATAAATACCCAACTTCTGGTACCAAATATAAGATATGATCACTAAATATGATGTCATGGGGGTTTGGAAAATATAGGCACTATTGCCTAATATAATGATATGAGAACAAATATCTAATACAAGTTCAATTTAGGCCTCCTGGTATGGTACTGCCAAGTAATAACACACTCTCAGATAAAAAAAAACATTTTTTTCTAATTGAAATTGTTACTAAACCCAGGACCCTGCATTCACTATATCCGCTCTCCCCGGACCCTGCATTCACTATATCTGGTCTCCCCGGACCCTGCATTCACTATATCTGGTCTCCCCAGACCCTGTATTCACTATATCTGGTCTCCTCGGACCCTGCATTCACTATATCTGGTCTCCCCGGACCCTGCATTCACTATATCCGGTCTCCCTGGACCCTGTATTCACTATATCTGGTATCCCCGGACCCTGCATTCACTATATCTGGTCTTCCACAGTACACACAACATGGAAATGCAATTATTATAGTAAATATAAACTGCTAGATATCTTTTCTTATCAGCAGTTAGAGCAGTCTTGTGACTTCTATCAGTGTCCAGCAGAGCACCGGTTAAAGTTTGTAGGAGGAGTTTTCAATCTCCTCTGATTGTCCTGTGAGGCTGCATAACCCCGGCCCCTCTGTCTGAACAGTGCTGATTGGCCCTGTGCTAATCACATGCACCCTCCCCTCCAAAAAAAGGCTCCTTAGCAAGACACACAAAACTGAGCATGTGCAGCTTGCCCCCAAGTCTCTGTACTATCAGGAGATGGATTGGGGACAGTAGAAGAAGGGGAGGATCAGAGAAGATGGGATCAAACATCCTTTTTACACAATGCGAAGGATTAACCCCTTAAGTTCCACAGTGAGTATAACAATCATGCTTTACTGCATACACAGACTGATTTTACTATTGTGGGTTTAGTAACGCTTTAATGTAGCCCCTCTTTTTTTGGGGGGTATGAGAAATGTCGCTGTCCAAACAGGATAATGCAAATAAGTGGGCAAGACCCTTCGCTAAGTGGAAGAGTGGGTTGATAATAAAGTTGGCAGTGCCTCCACCCAGGACAGGGTCTCAGTGAACAGAGGAGATTCCCTTCTTTGGAAATTAACCGGTAATCTATTCAAAGTAGTTGGGAGTAGAGGAACTACTGCAACCAGCATATAACATTAAGCATAAGTATATGGATGCTTACTAGCATAGTAATAATATAAGCTTTATAAGAAAAGATTAATGATAGCACATACATCCAATGTACAAACAGATGTTATCAGCAAAGGGCCCAATAGGAGTTCTGGTGGAATTGTGCACATACACTATATTGACAAATGTATTGGAACGCCTGCCTTTACATGCACATGAACATGAACTTTAATGGCATCCCAGTCTTTGTCCATGGGAACGTTTGACCATTCTTCCAGAAGACCTCACAGACGAGAAGGCCTGGCTCGCAGTCTCCAGTCTAATTCATCCCAAAGGTGTTCTATGGGGTTGAGGTTAGGACTCTGTGCAGACCAGACAAGTTCCTCCACCCCAAACTTGCTCATCCATGTCTTTATGTACCTTGCTTTGTGCACTGGTGCGCAGTCTTGTTGGAACAGGAAGGGGCCATCCCCAAATTCTTCCCACAAAGTTGGGAGCATGAAATTGTCCAAAATGTCTTGGTATGCTGATGCCCTATGAGTTCCCTTCACTGGAACTAAGGCTATGCGCTGACCCCGCTCTGTCATTTTATGTGGCCTATAACTTTGTGGTTTAGTTGCTGTTGTTCCCAGTTGCTTCCACTTTGTTATAATAACAGTTGACCGTGGAATAGTTAGTAGCCAGGAAATGTCACGGATGGACTTATTGCACAGGTGGCAACCTATTACGGGACCATGCTTGAATTCACTGAGCTCTTGAGAGCGACCCATTCTTTCACAAATGTTTGTAGAAGCAGTCTGCATGCCTAGGTGCTTGATTTTATACACCTGTGGCCATGGAGGGGATTGGAACACCTGAATCCAATGATTTGGCAATATAGTGTATACCCAGGTATATATAGGTATTGACAGAAATACAGTTGTTTTCAAAATAATAGCAGTCAGACATCACTAACCGGATCAATCACTGTTTTTGGTAGAAATGATATTTCTACATGGCAAATAATTTACTAGCAGGTGTAGTAGAGTAATAGAAATCCAACAGACCCAACAGTCATGACATGCATGCTGCTGATTCTGTGTAATTGAATCACTAATTGAAAGGGGCATGTTCAAAATAATAGCAGTGTGGAGTTCTATTAGTGAGGTCATTCATTCTTTGAAAAACAGGTGGCAATTATTGCCCTTATTTAAGGAAGGAAGGCAGCAAATGTTGTACATGCTGGTTACAGTGCATTTCTCTCTGAAATTCTGAGGAAAATGGGTCGTTCCAGACATTGTTCAGAAGAACAGCGTACCTTGATTAAAAAGTTGATTGGAGAGGGGAAAACATATAAAGAAGTGCAGAAAATGATAGGCAGCTCAGCTAAAATGATCGCAAATTCTTTAAAATGGCAACTAAAACCTGAAAGACGTGGAAGAAAGCGAAAAACTACCATTCGAATGGATAGAAGAATAGCCAAAATGGCAAGGACTCCGCCAACAATCAGCTCCAGGAAGATGAAAGAAGGTGTAAAGTTACCTGTGAGGACTGTTACAATTAGACGCCTATGTGAAGCCAAGCTATCTGCAAGAAGCCCCCGCAAAGTCCCACTGTTGAAAAAAAGACGTGCTGAAGAGGTTACAATTTGCCAAAGAGCGCATTGACTGGCCTAAAGAGAAATGGCGCAACATTTTGTGGACTGATGAAAGTAAGATTGTTCTTTTTGGGTCTAGTGGGCGGAGACAGTTTGTCAGATGACCCCCAAACACTGAATTCAAGCCACAGTACACTGTGAAGACAGTGAAGCATGGTGGTGCAAGCATCATGATATGGGGATGTTTCTCATACTACGGTGTTGAGCCTATTTATCGCATACCAGGGATCATGGATCAGTTTGAATACATCAGAATACTTGAAGAGGTCATGCTGCCTTATGCTGAAGAGGAAATGCCCTTGAAATGGGTGTTCCAACAAGACAACGACCCCAAAAACACCAGTAAACGTGCAACATCTTGGTTCCAGACCAACAAGATTGACGTTATGGAATGGCCAGCCCAATCCCCGGATCTTAATCCAATAGAAAACTTGTGGGGTGACATCAAAAATGCAGTTTCTGAGGCAAAACCAAGAAATAGAGAAGAACTGTGGAATGTAGTCCAATCATCCTGGGCTGGAATACCTGTTCACAGGTGCCAGAAGTTGGGTGACTCCATGCAACACAGATGTACAGCAGTTCTCAGAAACAGTGCTTATACAACCAAATATTCATTAAGTGATTCAAAGGAAAGCAAAATCTTCAAACATTTTTCAGTTTATATAGTGAATGTTTGAGTTTGTAAAGAATACAAACACTGCTATTTTTTTGAACAGTCTAATATTCACTTTTCTTCAATTTCTTTTAGAGGAACAACACAAATTTGATATATTTTTCTTCATATTTTGATTTGGAATAGAATGTGTCGTGTTCCCAATGCATTTGTGTGGATGGAAATAAAAGCTATTAGAAGGATTTTGAGCTTTATTCACTTTTTTCAACACACTGCTATTATTTTGAACACAACTGTACCTCCAGATGAATGCTGCAGTAAAGTCACATTGCAGGGGCCCCCCAGGATGATGCAGCATCTGTCTTTGTGCAGGAGAGCTGAAGACAAGATCTGCAGGGATGAGGAGACCCTCCAGCTCTTATTCAACCAGTCTGGAATGAAGTCCTAATTATCTGGCTCTGCACATGTTGGACAGAAATAGGACAGAGATACACTGTCTGTCACAAGCATTCAGCTGCAGTTAATCTATTAGAACATATGATTACTTGCATATATTTGTCTATTCTGATCTGGCAATAGTAGCATGGACGGGAGATGTGGCTGAGACCTTCTCTCTTACCACTTCCTCCTTCCAGGATCTTTTCCCAACAACCTCAGAGTCAGGAAGTGACATACATAATTATATATTACAATGTGATTCTATCAGTTAACAGTAGAGGGCAGCATATCCCGACATTAGTTACAGATGAAGACTTACAGAAGTGACAGTCTCAGCTATGTTCCAGTCCAATCCTTAGCAGGGTCCTGTGCAGGGGCAGACTGACAACTCATGGGGCCCCCGGGCAATAGGGGATCATGGGGCCCCTGTGTCCTTGCCCAAACTCAAAAAAGCCTATGAAAAAGGTACCAGGGGCATCTCATGGGGCCCCCACTGACCCGGGGCCCTCAAGCAGTGCCTGAGTTTCCAAATGGTCAGTCCGCCCCTGGTCCTGTGGATCACCACCATATCATACTGCAGGCCGCTGAGTTTCTTTAACACTCAGTTTATTAGATTTTCCATTTTTTCAAGAAGAAGAGTGTGACAATGGCAAAGTAGGTTACAGAAAAGAACACATACAAATTGATGAAGAGCAATAAGGGTCAAATGAGATCACATTCAAAGAGCATTATTTTTCAAAAGTTCAAGGTAAAGCTATCCATACAGTACACTTGTAGAATTTTGATCATTTTCTGGAACATTGGTACGAAAATTCTCCTCAGTACTGTTGATAACAAGATGAATGTCTTTCAAAATACCTCAAAAGACATTTATTTTTATCATTTGATGTTGGAATGAATGGACCTTCCCAAACAAAAAAAACACATTTGCTCTTAAAATTTTGTTTTTTCGAGAAAACATTTCTATCCTATTCCTTCTAATTTTCTCATCAGTGCAGTTGAAAATCAAAGTCAATCTGACCCCATTAGAAAACAGTACAGTATACACCAGACATGTCTCAGTATATATCAAGTAATTGAATTCTATCATTAAGAATGGCATGATGGATAAGTATCTGCCTGTATTTCTCAGCATTGAGGACACTGTTGGTCCTGGCTAAATTTCCAACTCCATTTGCAGAAATGCAGCCCCAAACTTGTTAGACACCTCTACTATGCTGCACTGTTGCCTGTACATTATTGCACAGCTTTCCAGCTCTTTGGTGAAAAAACTGCCTCCTGCAACAGCAAAGTTTTGACTCATCAGTCCAGAGAACCTGCTGCCATTTTCCTGCACACCAGTTCCTATGTTTTCCTGCATAGTTGAGTTGCTTAGCCTTGTTTCCACACCAGAGATATGGCTTTTTCTTCCACAAAAACCACTTCTGGCTAGACGTCTCCGGACCAGGGGCGGAAGGACCATTTGGAAACTCGGGCACCGCCCGAGGGCCCCGGGTCAGTAGGGAGCCCCATGAGATGCCCCTGGTACCTTTTTCATAGGCTTTTTTGAGTTTGGGCAAGGACACAGGGGCCCCATGATCCCCTATTGCCCAGGGGCCCCATGAGTTGTCAGTCCGCCCCTGCTCCAGACAGTAGATGGGTTTACATGGGTTCTACTGGTTTCTGTCAGTTCTATGCTGATGGCACTGCTGGATATCTCCTGCTGTCAAAGAGAAGTATGCATGATGTGCCTTTCATCTGCTGTATTAAGTTCCCTTGGCCAACCACTGTGTCTGCAGTCCTCAGTCTTACTAGTTTCTTGGTGCTTTTTCAAAAGAGCTTGAACAGCACATCTTGAAACCCCTGTCTGCTTTGAAATCTTTCCCTGAGAGAGACCTTGCTGATGCAGTATAACCACCTTGTGTCTTGCTGCTGTTCTCAGTCTTGTCTTCTATAGCCTTACCTTAGCAGCAGAGTTTGGCTTGTCCTTATCCAGTTTTAAGCTGCTTTTGTTTCAGTTAATGACTGTGTTTCAGCCTGCATATGAAATTGATGATCATTAGCACCTGCTTGGTATAATTGGTTATTCATACACCTGACTTTAATACTACAAAATTCTTAACTTTGTGCAAGTGTACAAAGTGTGCAAGTGTACGAACTGATGCTGGCTTGAAGCCAAAGGGTAGTAATACCAAACTTTGATTTGATTTATGATTGCTCACTTTGCTTTTTGTAAATTGATAAAAATAAACAATTACAATTTTTTAAAAGCATTTCTTCACACCTGCCTTAAACATTTGCACAGTACGGTATATACACACCCTAATATCCAATATATATAAACATATCCAACATATATTTTGGAAATTTAATGCATAAGAAAAATAAGGTATAGAAGACTCAAATGTGAAACATATGAGATAAAAAAAATACATGAAATATGAAAAAAAGGTTCATGTTGCAGTCTAAACCAATAAAATGCAGCTCCTGTACCCAGCCAATTACCTGAATAGGTGTACATTCAAAGCCCAAGTATACAAACCCTAAGGGCTGGTTCACACCAGAATCACAAAGGAACTTGGTGGTTCCTATGCAGTTTCTGTGCGTTCCCCTGTAGTGCTATTTTCAGTCTATTTATTTGGGCTGAAATTGCACTGGATTGCACAAAAATTAGTGCAGGTACAAAGGGCCAGTGCTAGACTATTTTGCACCCTTGGCAAGACCAGCTACTTGCACCCCCCAAAAAAAAGGATAAATACATTTTAAAAATGGTAGAGAATATTAAATCAACAAAACATGAAACTGCTAAATTTCTTTTGATTAGGTGACATAAGATGACAAAAAAAATAAGTGACATAAGATGACACCAGAACCAATATTAAAGACACAATTAGTGTCACAGATGAACTGTATCTGTGACTGGCAGTGGCAGGGTGACAGTTGCAGTGAGTGGAGGATGATGGATCCACACTCTGACAGATCCCAGGCTGGAATTCTTCAGACAATGGGGGGAGATAAAACTCTGTGACAGCAGGAAGCCCAGCCCACAGACACACAACACCTGAACTGAGTGATCCCAAATAGTGACAGGTCCAACACAACACACCACCACCAACACTGGCACAGATCAGCAGGCACTAAAAGAGCAGGCTGTGGGCTCGTGATGATGTCATCACTCAATGACACATTGCACATGTGATGGATGGCCTGCCGGACGGGTCATACTGGCACAAACACGAGACATTAGACATTACCTTACTTCGCAGGCACAGTTCCGCCTCCGCTGATGCACGGGAAGAGAAAGGCTGGGACTCCATAGTGATCAGCAGCTGCCAGCCAGCTTGCAGTAAGGGACTGAGTCTGAGAGGAACACTGAGAGGAACGGCAGCTCATATGCTACACTGGCACCAGACTCCGGGCATCTTCCTCTGTCTGTTCTTCCTCCCCTTTGCCACCCCTCCTCTCAACTGCAGGATCATTCATAATGTGGCCGGGATCACAGAGAGAGAGAGAGTGCCAGCCTGCGCTGCACCCAGGTGTCCCTAAGTGGCACTGCGCCCTAGACGGTTATCTAGTTTGCCTAGTGGAAGCACTGGCCCTGCAAGTACTGTGGTACCATGCAATCTGGTGCCCGAAAATGCACTTGTCTTGCAATCTGCATTTGGGGTACTGTTAACAATGTATTGGCACTCGCAGCAAATCATAAAGGCAGTGCGTGTTGAATGTGATGTGTGAAACGCACTTGGAATGCACCTTTTCCACACCATGTTCTGGTGTGAACCTGCCCTAATACTTGTTTTTTTCTTCAGGCTCCTTTATAGGAATGCCTAATGCTACTTTTTAATGCTCCTGGGTACAGCGTACAAGGAAAAAGCACTTCTTTGGCGCTGTAGAGAAACTCATCTTGCTTTTCCTTAGTGTAATAGTAAATTAATATTTAATTTGTACATCAAATACAAGTCACATTGCACTACAGCCAGAAACAGAAAGCTGCTTAAGCTCAAGTTTTTAGAGTGCTCTACAAATTTGGAAACACTAAAAAATCTGAATGAACCCTCTGCACGCTGCTATACACTCTTTCTAGAAAAGGAAAGAGAAAATGTGGTCACACCCCTTTATCACCTGATGCGTTTTATATATGTATAACCTATTGGAATGTAAGCACAGGTATTTCTTCTCCATATTTGGAAGGTACAGTGCACTGAGAAGTTGCTGAGTTGTTAGTTTGTGCAGTATAACTCATACATTGGGACCATGGAGAATGAATATAGCCACCCTCCAACAGGAAGTCAGATTACAGCCGCAGAAAAAGAATTTAGAGATTTGGAGGAGGCTGAAAGCAATATAAGAGAGTTTTTGATGTAAGAATACATACTCGTGTAATAGCCAGGTGCTTGGCTAAGAATGAAGAATGAGAGAAATACTGGCTGCACCTGTTTTTAGTAACTCCTGCCCTGTGGTGTTAAATTGGTTAACAGCTATATCAGCAAAAGGAGGAAGCTGCTGAACAGGAAGAGTTTAATAGACTGAATCAGACAGTACTGCACTGTGGGAACTGTAGTCCTTTGGAGGGGCTCTATTGTAACCAAAAGCTTTTGAACTGCATTTCCCAGAGTGAAATTGCCAGGAGAAAGTGAAAGAGCTGCATTTTCCAGGCTCTGCAGGTCACAGCTTCCTCTTGCCATGAGAGAGACTGGAGAGTGCACATCCCTGTCCAGGGTGTACTATCACTGCTACATAACCATGGCGTGAGCAGGATCTGGAGTGCTGAGTTCAGGTGTGCCAACCACCACAGTCAACAGAGAATGGATTAATCACTGTGTGTGACTGGATGGTGAGTTATAATATCGCTGGGACTGGTGAACTGCTGCTGTAGTACTATTTGCTGCTAGAGAGACTGAGCACTTTAGGAACTGACAATACAGCCATCTAGTGGCCTTATTGCTGCCTGCAGGCTTGACTGGGACTTTTCTCTTGTGCATCAACAGTACAACTGGGCCCCAGTGCTAACCAGCTAAAGAGTTAGGACTAAAGACTGCCCCTTTACAGCTGCTATAGGTGACACCTTCACCTATTGCTTATGCTAAGAGGTACCTCTCAGGGGATATTACACCATATCCTAGCTGTCCTCCTAGACCTAGAGTATACTCTAGACTAGTTATAGTATTATTATTCTTATTGCTGTTCAGGTTTATATGCACTGTTGATTGTTGGCTTTGCTGATTCATGACTTAATCCCAGTTTAGTGGTACAGAACTCTATTCTAAGTTACCTTGGCATAGTGATTATACTGTCTAGCAGATTGTACCAATAATAATAAAAATGTGAAAAATATACAAACCACAAATAATAGCGCAAACCAAATCACACAACTAAATATAACCACCACCAAATAAGTGCATATTAACCACTTGCCTACCAGGCACTTATACCCCCTTATTTACCAGGCCAATTTTCAGCTTTCAGCGCTGCCGCATTTTGATTGACAATTGCGCGGTCATGCAACATTGTACCCATATGAAATTTTGATCATTTTTTTCTCACAAATAGAGCTTTCTTTTGGTGGTATTTAATCGCCACTGGGCATTTTACTTTTTGCGCTATAAATAAAAAAATCCCAAAAAATTTGAAAAAAAAAAAAAGTTTCTTTGTTTCTATTATAAAATTTTTCAAACAGGTAATTTTTCTCCTTCACTGATGTGCGTTGATGAGGCAGCACTGATGGGCACTGATAGGCGGCACTGATGGGCACTGATAGGCAGCACTAAAGGGCACTGATAGGCAGTACTAATGAGGTGGCACGGATAGGCGGCACTGATAGACAGCACTAATGAGGTGGCACGGATAGGCGGCACTAATATGCAGCACTGATAGGCGGCACTGATAGGTGACACTGATGATGGGTACTGATAGACGGCACTGACTGGCATCACTGCTGGGCACTGACTGGCGGCACTGACTGGCACAACCTCTGGGCACTGACTGGTGGCACTGACTGGCAGCACTGCTGGGCTGCACTGGTGGGTGGCACTGGTGGGCAGCACTGATGGGTGGGCACAGGTGGGTGGCACTGGTGGGCACAGGTGGGTGGCACTGCTGGGCACAGGTAGGTGGCACTTCTGGGCACAGGTGTGTGACACTGTAGAGTGGCACAGGTGGGTGCACTGCTGGGCACAGGTGGGTGATCTGCTGGGCACAGGTGGGCGGAGCTAGTGGGCGCACTGCTAGGCACAGGTGGGCGGAGCTTGCGGGTGGCACTTCTGGGCACCGATCATCAGGGCACTGATCATCAGTGCCCTGATGATCAGTGCCGATCCCCGCTCTGACAACTGCCGGTTCTCGGCAGTACTTTCCTCACGATCTGACAGCGTGAGGAAAGTGCAGCCGAGAACCGGCACTTGCATTTTCCTCTGATCAGCGTGTCATTGGACACCGCTGATCACGTGGTAAAAGGCCGCTGTGATTGCCTTTTACCACATCACCTGATCAGCTGTGTCCGTAGGACACAGCGATCACGGAGATCGCCGGGTGCGCGCCCCCTGGGGCGCGCAGGAGAGCGCGTTCTGGGAGGACGTCATATGACGTCCACCCAGAACTGGCCGGCCGCAGTGCAGCCGTCATTCGGCTATCTGCGGTCGGCAGGTAGTTAATAGTGCAAACAAAAAAATCAATAAATAGGGAATCTCAATATAGTCCATTCAGTAAAGTCCATATAAACATGATCCTCAGTAAATGAAGTAATGAGATCCTCCTTCATAAGCAATGTGGTATTCAGTGCTCAAAAACACCCCATCAAAATGCACACTCACCATGTGCTAGTAATTAACCAGCATGTCAGTATATCACACACTAGCACATGGTGAGTGTGCATTTTGATGGGGTGTTTTTGAGCACTGAATACCACATTGCTTATGAAGGAGGATCTCATTACTTCATTTACTGAGGATCATGTTTATATGGACTTTTCTGAATGGACTATATTGAGATTCCTTATTTATTGATTTTTTTGTTTGCACTATTAATATGCACTTATTTGGTGGTGGTTATATTTAGTTGTGTGATTTGGTTTGCGCTATTATTTGTGATTTGTATATTTTTCACATTTTTATTATTATTTTGAGTTTTTTAATAATAGCAGCATCCAGTGAGTGTATTTCCTCTCTTTATTATATTGGCGCAATGTTGTTGGTATAATAGAAGTGTTGTATTTATTGGAACATTTCTTTGGTAACTAACTTTTTAGTGATAGATTGTACCAATACATTGAGTTCATGTACCACTAAATGGTCTTGTGTCTATTTCCTGGTACTAACTCACAGCCAAGTTAAAGGTATCTATACGCGTCTCTTATAAGTACTTGCAGTAACTTTCATTCAACCAGGTGTGCCAGAGGGGCTGAAGGTGTTCTTGGAGTCGAGACGTAACAGAAAACGCAAATAACCAAGAGACTCCTGCGGGAGTAGTGCAACACTTGAATTGAATTTGTTTTAAAACCAGAGTTTAGTGTCACTTTAAGTAGCGTCCTACATTAATGAGCACTCTTGTGAGAGGTAACACGAGGACTGAAAACACAAACAGTGCCTGGCGCTCTTGTGGACAAACTCACAAGGTCAAGTTGAAATCAGGTCATCTTCCCTGGAACACGTTTAGGAGTTTGCTCAGTATTAGGACATATTACCTATAAGCACTAGTCTAGCATCTATAATGTTACGATCGGAGTTGTTTTTCTGGCCTTGTTAAAAGGGTGCAGCTGCAGAATCCAGATTTGTTCTCTTCGACACTGATCTTCTGTGACTGATCATATTTTAATGTTTTTTTCGAGCACATAAAAATGGAACTATGGAGATTTAGTCATTGATGGATTAAATGCAGATCGCTGTTAAACTGTAGAATATATGTGAACAAATTCCAATTTCTATGTTAATCTTTTCCTGTATTTCCCAGAAAAGTCCATAGTGTGTGTGTAGAGACAACTGAAATGTTGGTGCATCTGTAGACCTAAAATATACCTAAACCCAACCTCTAGCCTTCAACATTTTTAATACAGAGAAGCTCTTGAAATAACATTCATGTCTTGGGGAACCCCTGCTACATTCCTACATGTCTAGCTAACAAAATATTTGCATGGTCAGTATGTTGTAAATGTAATAATACATAAAATAATAAAGAATGTAGTGTATCTAGCTTATTTGACACCCAGAGCATAATGTTTTTTTAATGCTTCCCTGCTCTATAAGAAAAAATAGTTTTAGTAATAATCATTACAAACTGTAATAATAATGGCCAGAAAAGATACAAATTTGTAGTGGCCTTTAGACTGATGGTCAGTGGAAAAGTTCTTTCTTAAATTGATAATAGGTGTAGTGGTCCCATACATTGGTGGCCAATGGGAGAAAGACCTCATATTAATGGTCGGTGGGAAAAGGACACTCTTACATTGTTGACCAGTGGTAAAACTGCCTCCATTACACAAAGCTAAAATTAATTTGTGGTTACTGGGAGTTAGAAACTCTTCACTGCTCAAGGATCAAGTGGTTGAACTAGATGGTCTTTTTTCAACTAGACTAATTAACTAACCTCTGGAGGAACACTTGGGTTCCACAGAACCCTGGCTGAGAAACCCTGCTCTAATCTCTGATAAAAACGTAAAAGTACATTAGAACACACTATTAAAGTGGTCCAAATTTGGCCGTGGCATTGTAATTGATGTGGATCTACATCGAGGGACATTTTTTTTTTAAAAGGTGGGGGTTGATTGGGTAGCATAATTGGTTTCTGGCAGGGCAACAATATCAGCTTTAAGAGCTGCAAAAAAGCAGAATGCTTTGACCTGTTTAGTAGGGGAACTAAGCCAATTAAGGTAGGATATAGTCAAAGGAGCCATGAACCCAGGTGAGTATAGCATGAGTGCTGGCAAGTGCTGGCAAAGGGGAAAGGAGACCCTGGGGAAAAGATAAAGGGAATAAGGTTAGCTAGAAAGAAAGGCAGGAAACGTTAAGCAAGCAGAAATACAAAAAATTATACCAAAACAGCTGAAGAATGAATGAGACATTAGTTGGTTTTGGGAGACAATACTATGATAAACCATTCCTTCTCAGGGGTCATAATCTTGGTCCAAGAGAGGAAACCAATTGAGGGGTGCAGTGACTCCTTCCCGAGGAAAGAAAGGTAGACTAAGAATCGACACAGTAAAAATAGCTTAAGTATAGCCGATGGTCTTCAGGTTTACTCGGAGCAACCAACCGAAATCACAGTCAATTGAAGAGCAATGAAGTTATCCTGCCACAAACAATAATAAGAACAGCCTAAGAGAAAAGTAGATATGGGTTGCTAGAAACCAGTAAGGGGGTCGTCCCACATATAGTCAACATGGCTTCCATAATAATACAAATAGAGAGCAAAGAGCATAACCAATGCCGTGTAAAGAATATATTGCTGCAAGAGTCCATAAAGGGACTAGAAGAAGACAGGTTAGTACAAATTAACAAAAAAGGTGCTGCAGGAAGGGTAGAGGGATGCAAGAGAGGTGTTACAGGTTGGAGGGAAGCTGCAGCCCATAGTCTACCATAAACTGGATGCATTATGGAATCATAATTCAAAAGTAGTAATCGACAAGCAGGGGCGGACTGATTATTTGGAAACTCAGGCACTGCCCGAGGGCCCTGGGTTGGTAGGGGGCCCCATGAGATGCCCCTGGTACCTTTTTCATAGGCTTTTTTGAGTGTGGGCGAGGACACAGGAGCCCCATGATCCCTTATTGCCCGGGGGCCCCATGAGTTGTCAGTCCGCCCCTGTCGACAAGCCTCCTAGAGACATTTAAATAAAGGACTTTATTTTTTTTATTTATACTTTACATTCTTTTTGTGAATGAGTAGAGGTACTATGTACCCCTTATACATTCACAAGGGTTGTTGTTGAAAGGGCTTCCTGATTCTGAAAATCCACCTGCTCACAGACCCCCACAACCAAAAAGTCACATGGTCCCTCAAACCTGTAAATCCAGGTTATTATTTTAGCTC
Source organism: Staurois parvus (assembly GCF_062004578.1). Classification (NCBI taxonomy): domain Eukaryota; kingdom Metazoa; phylum Chordata; class Amphibia; order Anura; family Ranidae; genus Staurois; species Staurois parvus. Next base: position 1,625,269 of record NW_028318372.1, read on the forward strand.
CAAGAGGCTGAATGTAGTAGAGGGAGAGGAAACTGAGGGTGGGGCAAATAGGAAGTATTGCAAGGGACAGCGACACCAAAGAGAAGGCAAGTATTACAGCCAAAGTCGCTTTTTGGTTTATAAACACTTCTTGGACTTTAAGTATATATTGTAGGCACAGTAGTTAATAAAGCGGACCTTCACTCATAGAATTGCATTTTTCCCCGATTCCTCCTTCCGCCTTTTCCTCAACTGGAGAATGTTCTCTCATTTCTACAAAGGTTATGCACTTGTTAGTGCTGTGGTTCAGGACTTCTTGTATCCTGACAGAGGCAAGAATGATGTAGCACCCCCAGCTGCCCTCTGGGATGTTTACATCAGACACCCCAGGAGGCAGTGTATTGCTGTTGTGAAAATGTGGGTCATGAAAATGCAATGCATGTGCACACCTAACACCATCCTCTGCCAGGTATTGGGACTGGCAGAGATGCAGCAGCAAGTCTGTGAGTATTTCTGTGCATGTGCACACATCAGTGCACGTCAACTGTGAGATCAATACACAAAAACAAAACTTTTTATTAGGATCCATGATAGTCACATAAAGAGAATGACCTTTTTTATTCATGTATTGGTATGCTTACCCAGTGACCCTAGACCTAGGTAGGTAGTGTTGCAGTCTCTCTTTTTGATTTTTTTTTTTTTGTGTGTGTAATGTAAAATCAGAGTTTCAGAAGCAACACCTTAATACATTTTTTTTGTTTTGCATGTCAACAAAATATTAATTTTAATCTGTTGTTTTCTTCTTATTCCACAGAATGACAGCAATGGAACTTGCATTTCTTAAGCAAACAATGGAGGGGAAAATAAACTCCTGTTGCTTCTTCTTAATCATTCTTTTAATTGTAAGTATTTCCAATTGATTTTCTCAATTACAAAGTTAATTTTCAATAAAAGCTTTAGCTCCTTCGTTATATCCAGGCCAATCCTGAATACGGCAGCCAGACTCATTCACCTTTCCAACCGCTCCATCTCCGCCACCCCCCTCTGCTAATCCCTCCACTGGCTTCCAGTTGCGCAACGGATCAAATTCAAAATCCTAACACTGACGTACAAAGCCGTCCACCATACTGCCCCGAACTACATCACTGACCTAATATCCAAGTACCGCCCAGCACGCACACTCCGCTCCTCACAAGACCTCCTTCTCTCTAGTTCCCTGGTCTCCTCCTCCCATGCCCGCCTCCAGGACTTCTCCAGGGTGTCACCCATCCTCTGGAACTCCCTGCCCCAACCCATCAGATTATCACCTACTCTCCTCTCCTTTAGGCCCACCCTAAAAACCCATCTCTTCAGGGAAGCCTACCCCACCCCCTGCTAACTTGCCGACCTCCTCCACTCTTCCTACCACTCCATCCCCCACAGCTATCTCCTCCTGTACCACCATCCCCTCCCTCCTAGATTGTAAGCTCGAAAGAGCAGGGCCCTCAATCCCCTCATGTTTTGCATTGTATTGGTATTGTTCTGTCACATGTTCTGTCCCCCTTTGTAATGTACAGCGCTGAGCGAACTATCGGCGCTTTATAAATACTGTATAATAATAATAATAACTTGCAAATATTTGAGCGCTGGACTGGGATCAACCGGGCTCTTGACAGTTCAAATGTCCTTCTATTACTTGTGTTCTTTGCCTATGAAGTTATGTAGAATTGGCCATATCTAGAATCCATGTGGATTGTAAATTCATTAGGCTTACTCAAGATTGCTTGATGGGTGCAACCATGAGGCACATCTAAGGAAATGCCAGGAATGTCTTTGTAGTCTTAAAATTATACTGGCGTATGGCCAGCTTAAGCTTCTGCTAAGGTGGGAGAACACTCTGGCGGTGACTTCACTCTGTTGGGCCTTGTTTAGGGCACACAAGACCCCAGCTGGGATCCCTTTGTCCCCAGGCTGCTTTTTCCTAATCATTCTTTTAACTGTAAGTATTTCCAATTGATTATCCAAATAACAAAGTTAATTTTAAATAAGCCAGCCCCAGTATCCATGCAGGCAAACACATCTAAGGACATGCCAGGAATGTCTTTGTAGTCTTAAAATTATACTGGTGTATGGCCAGCTTCCATGTAGATAGTAAGTTCATTAGGCTTACTCAAGATTGTTTGATGAGTGCAACCATGAGGCAAGCACTTCTAAGGAAATGCCAGGAATGTCTTTGTAGTCTTAAAATTACAGTATTTCTATTTTCAGGCCACTAATCTAGTGCACCTGTATAGTAACGGAAGTCTAAAGCTAGCCACATACACCAGTAGAATTTTCTTAGAAAATGTTCCTTTTTTCTGAACATTCCTTTGATTTTCCTATGGTTACTGTATGAAATTTTAAGGGCTTTCAAAGAAAATTAGTTGACTCAAGGATGACAAGATTGAATGCTCTAATTTTTCTAAATTTCGATCCAAAGTTCAAACAGAATTCTATTTTTGTATGGCTAGATTAAGCTTCTGCTAAGGTGCGAGAACTCACTGGTGGTGCCTCCACTGTGTTGGCCCTTGTTTAGGGTAAGCAAGACCCAAGATGAGATCCTTTTGTCCCCAGGCTTCTTCTTCTTAATCATTCTTTTAATTGTAGGTGTTTTTATTGATTTTCTAAATAACAAAGTAAATTTTCAATAAAACCTTTAGCTCCTTATTAATTATATCCAGGCAAATTATACAAACTTGCAAACAATTGAGCACTGAAATAGGATCGATATGGCTCATGGCAGTTCAAATGTGTCTCTATCACTTGCGTTCTCTGCTTATGTGGAATAAGCTATCTCTAGAATCTATGTAGATAGTAAGTTCTTTAGGCTTACTCAAGATTGCTTGATGGGCATATCCAGGAAGCAAACACATCTAAGGAAACTCCAGGAATGTCTCTGTAGGCTTAAAATTTCTCATGTATGCGATAATTCTCTTCTGAGGCTAAGGGAAGTCTAAAGTTAGCCACCTACACCAGTAGAATTTTGTTAGAAAATGATCCTTTGATTTTCCAATGGTTACTGGATGAAATTTTAAGGGCTTTCAAAGAAAATTAGTTGACTCAAGGATGACAAGACTGAATGCTCTGATTTTTCTAAATTTTGATCAAAACTTCAAACAGAATTCTACTGGTGTATGGACAGCTTAAACTTCTGCTAAGGTTAGGGAACTCTCTGGTGGTGCCTCCAATCTGCTGGGCCTTGTTTAGGACAAGCAAGATCCCTGCTGAGATCCATTTGAACCCAGGCATTGCACTCACTCAGATCTTGATAAAGATAGTCCAGTCCTTGGATGTACTTTAACACTTTAGGTCTCATTTACAGGGAGGGATTATATCCATGCCCCATGCAAGGCGATGTATAACAGGTATCGGGATGCACAGATGTTGTATCCTCGTGCTGGAAGTCCCATTGTCTGTTGGGAGGCAGCTCAACACCTGTGCATCCCCGTGCTGGTAAACATGGTCCTGCACAGGATTCAGTTGTAATCATCCCATGTGAAGGGGTCCTTATTATAGAACAGGAATGGACTACTCAGCAAGTAACAGTTGTCTCTTTGGCTGATGGCCCTATATTTTTGCAAACCTCTCAACTTTCTGAAATGATAGAGGGACACTTTTTACCACACAGTGTGTAGACATAGGGTCCTTGCCATGGCCCTGGTAACCTGGACCTCAAGATCAAAGAAAATATGCAGACAATGATTGGCTAAACCACACAAGTGCTTATTTAATCTATATTTTTCCTTTATATCAGCTTTTCATAATAAGAATTTATTGAGATATACATATCAGACCAGAAAAAGGGACAACTGGGGCTACATGAGGAACAGAGGATTTGGTCTAAAAAGAGGGACAGTCCCATCAAATGAGGTACAGTTGGGAGCAATGAGTTTTGTATAGGAGCCATCTGAAAGATGCCAAAGGGAAGGGGATGAGTCATTGCTCTTATTCAGTGTTCTATTTAGATTTCAGATTGGGCAATTGAGTTCTGAAAACATCAGACTTTTTTCAACAAAGAAGCTAAGGAGAGACTGGAAAATATGTGAAAGGAAACCTAGAGCTCTATCTGCATTGCATATGAAAAAAAAGTCCAAATATTCTAATATGGTTGGCTAAAAGTACAAAGAGAGATACAAAAATCTGTTTTTATGCAAAGAAAGTGTGCCAATTGCCGCACACTGTGCAAGCCCGTCCATCACACAAATGATAGCAGCTTCAGCCTGGCTCCATCTAAGCCATGATCTCCAACACGTTTTGTGGAGGCATGACTAAGCCCAATGAGCTGGGGAAACGTGTCAGCTGCGTGGTTTAGACAGAGCTGGGCTTAGACTTGTGTGATGGATGGGCTTGCATGGCTACAGAAGCCTGAGTGGAGACCCAAAGCTTTATTTAGTCCTTTTTAGTTTCCATTTGTAGCTTCTAACTGTAGCTCAAAGTTAATTAGCCTAAAGCTGAAGTGCAGCTTGCTCCCCATGCCCGTCATCTGCCCTTACTTACCCCCTTTTCCCCCCAAAGGTCCCCAGAATTTTGTTTAAGTACCCTGTAGATACTTTTTATCCTGCAGTCTTCAGGCTGGGTCGAGAATGTCAAAGGTCTTTCCCCTCCATTCTCAGTGGCAGCGGTGGAAGGTGCCTCCTTCTGTACTAAGTTGGTGCTCATTTGATAAGTGAGTGATACTCAGCCCAGGGTACTGTAAAGGGGGCTGTGCTGACAATGAGGTCAACTGAGGCAGGACTCATGGAGGACATTCCATCCTCAGTGTATGTTCAGCTCTGTGTATGTTTAGTTCCCAGACTTGGTTGTTTTGGTGTGAGCAGCAACCAATTATGAGTAGTTTGGCAGCCAAAATGGCACCTGGCCCCGCCCTGATATCACCCCAAGGAGCAGGTCAATGATAGCCTGGGCTCACAGGAAGTAGGCTGAATTCTGAAAACTAATGGTGAAGCAGAAGTACTGCAGAAAACAGCTCAGGTTTAAAGCAAAGTGTTACAGCAGAACTTTCTTTTTCATTGGAACAGATTACAAGCAGCAATAAAGAAAAAAGGGGGGAAAAAAAGAAAATTCTGGCATACCAATTTTAAGCTGAATTGTTTGAAATTGTTTTTATTTTTTAACTATTTGCTTCAAACGTAGATGATTATTTTTGGATTATGAGAGTAAAGGGAACGTGGATCACACCCATAAAGGATTTCTTATCAGTAACTCACAATTAATTTAAAATATAATCTTGTTAATGCTATACAAATATAGTAATGGCACGCAATTAGAATTAGAGTTTGTTTCAAAGTGACATCAAAGTCAACTCAGAATTCACTTTTAAACAAAAATGTTTTACATTTTAAATATGTATTTAGTTTTGCGATTTTTTTAATTTAAAGTGGCACTTTGAGGGAATGCGGGCTCCTACCATAATATGAAATTAGTCATCTTAAAACTGTAATACTGGAAAACAGCTAAATACAAAATTCAAATGCTTATGTTGGAGCTGTTTTATCTACAAACATATTTTTTTATTTTATTTCTGGCTATCCAGTCCTATGACTTACACAGCTGTGCCCAACATCACAACCCTAGCAATGAAGGGGACCTGATCTTTATTGAGTGCAGTTTCTCTTTCACTTACAGGTCTCCTCCCCACTAAACCCCCAACCTTTGGCTGCACAGTAAAAAGGGAAGCAGTACACTGATGTGCATTTCTCTCTATCACTCTGTTTCATCCTCCTATCAGCATGCCCATTGCACTGTAGCACACCTGATTAGCAACTTGTGCTGCTTCTTCTTCTTCCCCTTCTCTGAGCTCAAATCAGATTCAGCAGCTACAGGCATCAACACAGTATTTTTTTTTTTAAGCAGTCAATTTTCATTTTTTGTAAAAGAGATTCTAGTGGCTAATTAGACGCTGGATTGCTTTTACAGGAGGTATAAGGGGGTCCCCCCTCCTGCCCCCCACTGGTGCCTCCCTGGGCTCTCCCATCCCCGCGGGAAGCCCGGGACTGAAGGCGGTTTACCATACGCCAGGACTGAAGCCGGATTACCATAGATGTGATCAGGGACCACCCCTTCCCCGATCGTCTCTACAGTATAAAAAATCAGAAGGGATGAGTATTTTGTCTAGTTTCCCCATCATATAAACAAGTCATTTTTGACTTGTAAAACACATCTGATCAAATGGATCTTGGTTCAATCTGATTCTTTTAAGGGGAGAGGAGAGATCTGGGGTCTAATAGACCCCATATCTCTCCATAAAGAGGACTTGTCACTGCCCATGCTATCACAAGGGATGTTATTCATTCCTTGTGATATCAATAAAAGCGCTAAAAATTTAGAGACAATGTAAAAATAAATAAATAACAAAATAAAAAAAAACACACAAAGGTGAACTCACGTGTCAGTCCTGCACGTATACGTAAACTCCGATCGCATATGACAAATTGTCGTGAATGTCAGAGCAAAAGCAAAAATAGCACCAGACCTCTTGTGTAATTCTAAACTGGTGACCTGTGAAGGCCTTTAAAGCATTGCCCTTGGAATTTTTTTAAGTACTGTAGTTTGGCGCCATTCCACAAGTGTGCACAATTTTAAATCGTGACCAATAATATCCACTAGGCTTAACATTGTCTTTTATATTTTATCAAACAATTGGGTATTATATTGTATTTTTGTGCATTAAATTAATTCAAGTGTATTTTTCCAAAAAATTGTGTTTGAAAAACTACTGCTCTTAAATATAGGACATTAAAAACATTGCAAAACCAACCAATTAATTCTGTAGGGCCTCTGCTTAAATATAAATGTATAATGTTTTTTGCTGGTTCTATGTAATTTTCTAGCAAACAAATACAGATTTTTACATGTAGAGGAAAAGTGTAATATATAAATATATATATATATATATATATATATATATATATATATATACACCACTCAAAAAATTAAAGGAACACTTTGAAAACACATCAGATCTCAATGGGAAAAAAAACTCATGCTGGATATCTATAGTGATATGGACGGGGTAATGTGTTAGGAACGTAAGGATGCCCCATCGTTTGATGGAAATGAAAATTATCAACCTACAGAGGACTGAATTCAAAGACACCCCTAAAATCAAAGTGAAAAAATGATGCAGCAGGCTAGTCTACTTTGCTGAAATTTCATTGCAGCAACTCAAAATGGTACTCAGTAGTTTGTATGGCCCCCACATGCTTGTATGCATGCCTGACAAAGTCGGGGCATGCTACTAATTAGACGACTGATGATGTCCTGTGGTATTTCCTCCCAGATCTGGACCAGGGCATCACTCAGCTCCTGGACAGTCTGAGGGGCAACCTGGCAGCATCGGATGGACTGAAACATGATATCCCAGAGGTGTTCTATTGGATTTAGGTCAGGCGGCCATTCAATGCTATCAATTCCGTCATCCTCCAGGAACTGCCTGCATACTCTCACCACATGAGGCCAGGCATTGTCATGCACCAGGAGGAACCCAGGACCTACTGCACCAGTGTAGGGTCTGACAATGGGTCCAAGGATTTCATCACGATACCTAATGGCAGTCAGGGTGCCATTGTCTAGCCTGTAGAGGTCTGTGCGTCCATCCATGGTTCTGCCTCCCCAGACCACTACTGACCCACCACCAACATGGTCATGCTGAACGATGTTACAGGCAGCATAACATTCTCCACGACCTGCCAATTCTGGTGTTCAATGGCAAATGCTAATCGAGCTTTGTGGTGCTGGGCAGTGAGCACAGGGCCCACTAGAGGATGTTGGGCCCTCAGGCGACCCTCATGAAGTCTGTTTCTGTTTGTTTGGTCAGAGACATTCATATCAGTGACCTGCTGGAGGTCATTTTGTAGGGTTCTGGCAGTGCTTATCCTGTTCCTCCTTAAATAAAGGAGCAGATACAGGTCCTGCTGATGGGTTAAGGACCTTCTACAGCCCTGTCCAGCTCTCCTAGAGTAACTGCCTGTCTCCTGGAATCTCCTCCATGCTCTTGAGACTGTGCTGGGAGACACAGCAAACCTTCTGGCAATGGCACGTATTGATGTGCCATCCTAGAGGAGTTTGACTGCCTGTGCAACCTCTGTAAAGTCCAGGTATGGCCTCATGCTTCCAGTAGTGACACTGACCCTAGCTAAATGCAAAACTAGAGAAAATATGAGTAGGGAAAAAAATGTCAATGGCCTTCACCTGTAAAACCATTCCTGTTTTGAGGGTTGTCTCACTGTTGCCCATCTAGTGCACCTGTTGTTAATTTCATTAACACAAAATCAGCTGAAATTGATTAACAACCCCCTCTGCTATTTAACTGACCAGATCAATATCCCAGGAGTTTCACTGACTTGATGCTGTACTCTGATTTAAAATTGTTCCTTTCATTTTTTTGAGCAGTGTATTTGGTATTCAAAGTAAGTGTAAAGCAATATTAAACCCAAAAACTAAAAATGTGTATATTGCCCCTAACCAATCAGATGTGGTGGCTGCATTTTTTTTTCTCTTTTTATGGCTTATTTTTCTTTATTTTCACCTACATTACATTTCATTACATATACAGGCCCTGCTTCCTACTTTCCACTATTCCACAGAGGTTTTGCCTTACTACACCTCTTTCTCAATGTAAGTCTATCAGTTAGGGATGACTGATAGAAGCCAATAATCTCTTTACCTGGCTTGGCAGTTGTTGCTTAGAGGAACTGAAAGATTGCCATAAAAACCTGATACAAATAAGAAGGAATCCAGAAAGCTGCATGTATATTACAGTAATAAAATTCGGTACATCAGGCATATAAGAAGGTAAAAATGGTGTAAAATATTCCTGCAAAGTAAACATTCAAATACTAACTCAAAATGTGTGCTTAGGGCAAATAAATTGTAGTTTTATTGTAAAATGATGCAGTCAGGCTTCTTCTACATTCAATTTCCAGACTGCATTAACATGCGGCCTGCCATCTGCACCTGTAAAACCCTAAGACGCATCTCCGTACAGACTGCCCGCTGAAGCCTGAATTTATATGGAAATGAAAACAGTGTGCCTCGCTGCATACTGTAATAATTGCTTGTATTTCTGTCTGGGAGCACAAAGTGGCAATTTATTTCAGTCTAAGCTGCTGCGATAATTCAGGCCTGGCTGTGGTTATAAGTTCACCTTCGTAATTGAGGTTAAGGAAGGACTCTAGTGAGAACCATTATGCACAGGTATAGACATATCACAAGTTGTTTGGTAAAATTCTAAGTATTTCTAGTCTAGAAGTCGAAGTCTGTAGCAGTCACCTGGTAATTCAAAGATCACAATTATAGCAAGAACCTTCTTAAAGGGGAACTTAACTTAAAGGGGAAGGATTTAATCCTTCTAACATATACTCACTATATATTAATAACAAAATTCATACTAACTGCTCCATGGAGCCTACTGTTGTCTTCCCTGCAACTGTAGTTCTCCTGGTGCCTCCATCTTGAAAGTCTTCCATATGGTTTTCAACCCTACTGCATGTCAGGGATGTAGGGATTGACCTCTCCTGGTCTTGGTGAACATTGGGGGTGATTTACTAAAACTGGAGAGTGCAAAATCATGTGCAGCTCTGGTTTTCAACCCTACTGCATGTCAGGGATGTAGGGATTGACCTCTCTTGGTCTTGGTGAACATTGGGGGTGATTTACTAAGAGAGCAAAATCATGTGCAGCTCTGCATAGAAACCAAACAGCTTCCAGTTTTTATTGCCAAAGTTTAATTGAACAAGCTGAAGTTAGAAGCTGATTGGCTACCATGCACAGTTGCACCAGAATTTGCACTCTCCAGTTTTAGTAAATCAACTCCATTGCCTCCATTACTAAAAATGTTGGAAAACAGCAGTTTTTTTTAAATTGTCCCATAAACAGGAGGTGAAAGTAATTTTTCTAATAGTAAACTTGTTCTTGTGACAACTGTCTAAGAGGTAATTTCCCCTCTCCTTTTAAAAGGTTCTTCAGTCCCCCACAAAAAAAAATCAAACGTTAGCAGCTACAAATACTGTAACTGATGACTTTCAATGAAAGGACACTTACCTGTCCATAGATCCAGCGTGGTGCTCACCCGGGCCGGTTCTTTGCCAGTCTTCAGGTCCCCGGTGCTGGTATATATATATTTTTTTAATCCAGCTGAACTCCTTGCCGCTTCACAGCTGGATTCCCACTGCACATGCACGAGGAGTGCTGCACTTTTTAATAGTCCCGCAGCCTCCTGGAACCTGTGACGCATTTCTGAAGACTGAAGCCAAATAGAGGGGGGCTAATTTGGGCTGTAGTGGGAGTGGGTAGCTATCAAAACTAGGTAACTGCACCCCCCCCCCTAAAAAAAAAGTGTTCAACAGTGGAAAAAGATTGTCGAAAGAGCAGAACTTTCCCTTTTTTTTAAGTTCTGCATTAAAGAGATCTTTTACTTCCTGCTGTGTCTGTGTGAGTGAAAGTATAGGGAAATATCTCCAGTTTGACCCAGATGAAAGAAAAAACATGACAAGGGTCTCAACCATTTTCTACTCTAAAAAGAAAAATAGACTTTATGGTGTTTTAGAGCATTGGGGTATTAGCCTTTTTTCCACCAGGGCAGGCAAGAGGTGGGTAGGAAGGGAAGCTGCCCTGGGCACTGTGGTATCATGTGTTGGGAGGGAGAATTTGGGGGGTGGCAGGGAGAAAGAAGTGTTCTAGGAGAAGAGACTGTACCCAAAGCCGATTGAAGAATTGGCTCAGGTAAGGACATTGCTGAATCCCAGGACAGATCTCAAATCTGCCAAGGACCCAAAGAGAGACTCTGGCTGTTTGGTAGTAGACATGTGCAATCAGTTTGCATTACTTACTGGCCACAGTTTGTTTCTCCTTCTCTTGCTGATGTGGGACCCTAAGAGAACAGAGCTGTAGAACATGTGTCCAGATCTGCCAAGGACCCAAAGAGAGACTCTGGCTGTTTGGTAGTAGACATGTGCAATTTGTTTGCATTACTTACTGGCCGCAGTTTGTTTCTCCTTCTCTTGCTGATGTGGGACCCTAAGAGAACAGAGGTGTAGAACATGTCTCCAGATCTGCCAAGGACCCGAAGAGGGACACCATCTGTTTGGTAGTAGACATGTGCAATTTGCTTCTTACAAACCCAAATTTGGACAAAATTTTTGTCATTCAGTGGTTTGGATGTATGCAAATTTTGGAATCACAACAGTAAAGAATTTAAACAAATCCAAAATAAATTGTTGTTGCTGCTGACTTTTAATATAAAGACACTTACTTGTCCAGGGATTCAACACCTGAGCCGATTCTCCAATTGGCTTTGAGTGCAGGTGCCAGCATTTCCAGTACAGGATACCTGTCATGAAGCATTGCAGCTTCACTGCCGGTTTCATACTGCGCATGCACAAAGCTGAGCTGCTTAAAGCAGACACCCTGACCTGCTTAAAGGGGCCACCAGTCATCGCTACAAATGTTTGGTTTGGGGTTTAAATATACCATACCCCCCATGGCGTCATTCCCTGAAATCTGTCCCACAGTTTATATAGGACTGTAGTGATGAGATTAGACTCTAAGCTCCTTCAGAGGCAAAAGCTGATGTGGACAGATCAGCGCTCTGTAAAGGGGTGCAGAAAAAGACAAAAACTAATAAGAACCTTGGAAATCAATTTTTCTGTCTTTCTTTTCTGGTTCTGAAAACACTTTTTGAAAGGAAACTATAAAGATCTGTAAAGTTTTGGGGGTTTTAGTCAGGCTTCACTGAGAACCTATTGTTATGGAATGCATTGTTATGGGAAGTTTGTTTTTCTAAGCTATTTATCCAAAAACACGCATGCATTGATCTGTATTTGCACATTGATGGCAGGATTTTGTATTTTTCCTGGATGTCTCTTTTAACAAATGTTCTCTTTCAGGAGACAATGGTACGTAGTGGCAGAGTATTGTAAGCAAACATTCATGGTAACCTGGATCTCCTCTGATGAAGAAATAGAATCAGCTCTGAGACACTGGTGGTGGCTTAGTGGTCGTATGTATGACGTCATTTACTTGTTTTTTTAGGAGTGACATCATATGTACGGCTGCTAAACTGCTGCATAATTCGTCCTCCAACTTTCCTCTGAAAAGGCATCTCTACAATGTGCTTCATATTTTTATCTTGACTCTTTTTGCTATATTCTGTTATAGGGTTACCAAAATACTGATTGTCTTCATAGCAATTCTTTGGAAATTTCCATATATGCCCATTTATATTATCCACATTTATGTGCCAGATGTTGTTGCCAATTGTACAAATCATTTTGCAGGGTCCTCTACTTCCAGGCCACATAGCGGTCCTATGATTTTCTATGGCTATAGTTACGCCGTTATATAGAGCCCATGAGGATCTTCCTGAATACCTCTTAGGGTGGTCCTGATGGGCAAGTTGCATTTATTTTTTTTATTAAATAGAAACTCAAATATCTGATTGGTTGATGAAGGCAATGCAGACCCTTTTTCACCTCCATTTTTTAATTATTTCTTTTGCAAAAAATATGTGTATAGAGAAAACAAATCCACCATCACCTTTGCCAGATTGTGTCCTTTCTCAGCTTTAGTCTTTATCTTTGTCTACAATCATTATTGTACAGTTAGTCATTCTGTCACTAAGAAGAGAAGGATTAGTTGGAGAACAATTAGTCAGTGGATGTGCCCACATGTTGCCTAGGAAATTAAGATCTAGATTATTTTGTCCCCTTGACATTATCCTTTTAGAAAGAATTTGAAATATTCAAGGTCTATCATTAGCTGGTAGATTCTGCAAGAGCATCAAGGAACTTTTCTTAGAAAAATCATTAAATGTGATTGACAGTGACTGTCTTATTTGATTAATAGGAACAATCAGAAAAAATGTAAATGATAAAAAAAAAAGAGCGTATGTAGAAATAGATAGATAGATAGATAGATAGATAGATAGATAGATAGTAACACTACTCTCTCCCCAGACCCTACCCTCTCCCCATATGTAACACCCTGCCATAATACTGTTTTCAGGATGTTAAATGGACACAAGATGGCAGTGTCCTGCAGCCCAGTTACAGACTCTGTTGAAAAGCTTTGTCGGATTCATAGGCTGATTGCAGGACTTCGCTATCTAACATGGAGTTAACAAGCTACATCTCCCAGAGGATCTGGTGGCTGGGCAGGGCCAAATAAATACAGAAGCCCGGGAACTTGAGGAGAGGACGTGGACAAAGAGAGTGGGAGAGCAGCTGTAAGGAGAAGACCGTATGGGGTGCTGGAGATCCCAGCTGGGCCAGACCGCAGAGAATGGAGGAGAAAGGAGGAATTGCTTACAGCTGACACCGCTGACATCACTGACAAGACTGGCAGACAGCCCTGAAAGCAGGCAGGCCAGAGTGCTGTTGTCCAAAGTGATCTCTGAAGGAGGAACCACAAGGAAACGGGGGCACCTGTCTACAGAGAGACCATCCATCACCTGACCAAGGCCACAGGTTGGGTGAGAGAATTCCATTCTCAAGCCATCTAATTTGCACATGACATTACCAAATCCAGTTACTTTCTACTACCTGACTACTTTTGTTTTCAAGTTACACGTGTTAAGGCCCAAGTTGTTCGGCCTACTAGTTATTACAGTTCCAGCATATCCAATCACAAGGGTCTACTGCACTATCTGCTCTCCGCAGGCCAAGCTGTGTTATCGCCCCATATTGTCTACCCATTTGCCAAGGTGTTCCTCCACTGTTGCAGTTTGCTACTGTGGCTCAAAAAAGAACCAATTTCTACAGAGGTGTGTTTTGCCCATTTTTAAATCTGCCAAATCTTACACTCCACCCTGTGTTTGCCAAAGGGGTACCACTCTAATTCAATGTTATGTAAAGGGAAAGCTCTCTTCCTTTGTATTCACCCTCTATTAAGGAACTTCTATCTTTTGGCTTAAGGAAGATTTGAGTCCTTATGTGCACCAACTAGGGCCCCATCGAGCGTGCAGAAGATCAGACATTGCAGTTAAAGGGACATTGGCCTATTTAATTGAAGATCTCTTCTTTCCTCAAAATTAGACGCAGCTACCAGCCACTGAGAGCTCAGAGTGAGATAGCCTTTCTGTTTGGTAGGTTTTTTTTTTACTCACTGAGGAAGAAACCTCTCTGAACTGGGGCTATCATTGAAATTCTGAATCGCAGGACCTCTAGAACTGATTGAGATTGTGCTGTGTTGTAACCATTATTTGAAGTTACTAGAGTGACAGCTGTTATCTTATGCACTTATTTTCGTGTTCCTTTACTGTGCTTACATTTCATCTCAATACATTCAACATATCAGTTCAATCTAAACTGTGTGTGAGTCTATTTTATGGTTGCAGCCAAAGGATTCTTCTGGCTAGAGGTATAAGGGGGTGTCAGCAGAGGTTGGGCTTCCAGAGTGGGGTCAATAAAGACAGGGAACCAGAAAATTACTCAGCAGCCCCTGAGGGGGTAATGCTATAAATAGAAAGATAGATAGATAGATAGATAGATAGATAGATAGATAGATAGATAGATAGATAGATAGATAGATAGATAATGGTGATTGATAGATAGATAGATAGATAGATAGATAGATAGATAGATAGATAGATAGATAGATAATGGTGATTGATAGATAGATAGATAGATAGATAGATAGATAGATAGATAGATAGATAGATAGATAGATAGATAGATAGATAGATAGATAATTGATGATACATAGATAGATAGATAGATAGATAGATAGAACAAAGCATTGTGTATTTACCAATGAAATAAAGTTGTTTTGTTCTTTTTTTTTTCTTTTATTGATCTGTATAATTTCAGTGTGCCATTACCAACATGAATGAACACCTAAAAAAAATGAAATAATTGGTAAAAAATAAAATTTAAAAATCAGCAAAAAAAGGATTAAAATGAATTTAGCAATGATGAGAACCAATTACGGGGACTAGATATAAGACTAGATAGATAGACAGTGTCAGGACCTGGATCACCAGCTGATGTCACTATGCTGCATGGAGCAGCTTGTCTTGCAGTGCCCCCCCCCCCACACATAAAAAAAACTGCACCACGAACAGCTGCCCCTCCTGCACCAGCCCTCCCCCAGTTCTGAAGAAATGGAAAGAAAGAAAAAAAAGCTTGTGATACAGTAAAAATCATCTCACTTTGGTAATTAAATGAAATTCAGCTTTGAACATTGACCCAGAGTAAAGAAACATTTGAAGCAAACTAGATAAAGTTCACAGCAATCTTCTCTTTGAACAATTCGATGCAAGTTTTTAGAGCTGTCAAATTCTGCCCTTTTGAAGGTAAATATTCTACCAGTAAAACAGGAACCAAATTTATACATGGAGAGAAAACACTTTTAAAGGTGTAAGTTAGTAAAGATGCTATTGCACGAAAAAAGCTTTTACTTCAGTGCCAACATTATTTGCAAAAAAATAGCTGGGTTTTTGCTGTAATGGGTTTGGTGATGTTATGTTGCTGATTCTACACTGCTCAAAAAAATTAAAAACACTTTGAAAATACATTGGACATCAAAGGGGAGAAAATCTCATGCTGGATATTTTATACTGATATGGACTGAGTAATGTGTTAGGAACGTAAGGATGCCCCATCATTTGATGTAAATGAAAATTATCGACCTACAGAGGACTGAATTCAAAGATACCCCAAAAAATCTAAGTGAAAAAATTATTCAGCAGGCTAGTCCATTTTGCTGAAATGTCATTGCAACAATTCAAAATGGTCCTCAGTAGTTTGTATGGCCCCACGTGCATGTAGTTTGTATGCATGCCTGACAATGTCGGGGCATGCTCCTAATGAGACGACGGATGGTGTCCTGGGGTATTTCCTCCCAGATCTGGACCAGGGCATCACTGAGCTCCTGGACAGTCTGAGGTGCAACCTGACAGCGTTGGATAGGAACATGATATCCCAGAGGTGTTCTATTGGATTTAGGTCAGGCGAGTGTGGGGGACATTCAATGGTATCAATTCCTTCATCCTCCAGGAACTGCCTGCAAACTCTCACCACATGAGGCCGGGCATTGTCGTGCACCAGGAGGAACCCAGGATCCACTGCACCAGCATAGGGTATGACAATGGGTACAAGGATTTCATCCCAATACCTCATGACAGTCAGAGTGCCATTGTCTAGCCTGTAGAGGTCTGTGCGTCCCTCCATGGATATGCCTCCCCAGACCATCACTGACCCACCACCAAAGGGGTCAAGCTGAAGGATGTTACAGACAGCATTACGTTCTCCATGGCTTCTCCAGACCCTTTCATGTCCATCACATGTGCTCAGGGTGAACCTGCTCTCATCTGTGAAAAGCACAGGGTGCCAGTGGTGGACCTGCCAATTTTGGTATTCAATGGTAAATGCTGGGCACTTAGCACAGGGCCCACTAGAGGACGTCGGGCCCTCAGGCCACCCTCATGAAGTCTGTTACTGATTGTTTGGTCAGAGACATTCACACCAGTAGCCTGCTGGAGGTCATTTTGTAGGACTCAGGCAGTGCTCATCCTGCTTCTCATTGCACAAAAGAGCAGATACCGGTCCTGCTGATAGGTTAAGGACCTTCTACAGCCCTGTCCAGCTCTCCTAGAGTAACTGCCTTTCTCCTGGAATCTCCTCCATGCTCTTGAGACTGTGCTGGGAGACAAAGGAAACCTTTGGCAATGGTACGTATTGATGTGCCATCCTGGAGGAGTTGGGCTGCCTGTGCAACCTCTGTAGGGTCCAGGTATCGCCTCATTCTTCCAGTAGTGACACTGACTGTAGCCAAATGCAAAACTAGTGAAAAAAAGGCAGAAAAGATTAGTAGGGGAAAAAATGTCAGTGGCCTCCACTTTTAAAAACCGCCCCCTCCTGCCCACCCCTTAGTGAAACGCCTGACTAACGATACAAAAACTGTAAGAGGCTGCTACTAGGTCACACTCAGCTACTTACACTGCTTGCATTAACCACTTGCGGACCACCAACTTGCATTTTACTGTGGGTGGGCGGCTCATACAGGCACAATCATGTAACTGTACAGGGAGAGGAAACAAACAGAGTTTTTGTAAAAAACAGCACACATTATACACATTAACACTTGTTAGGCACGCACTTAACCCCTTCATCACATCAGGATGTTAACTGATCACTGTATTAGTGTCAATGGTAATGTGGTGATTGTCTACCTCCTACCCAAAAAGAATTCCAATATATATATATATATATATATATATATATATACACACACATACACTATATTGTCAAAAGTATTGGTCGGCCTGCCTTTACACGCACATGAACTTTAATGGTATCCCAGTCTTAGTCCGTAGGGTTCAATATTGAGTTGGCCCCACCCTGCAACTATAACAGCTTCAACTCTTCTGGGAAGGCTGTCCACAAGGTTTAGGAGTGTGTCTATGGGAAGGTTTGACCCGCTCTGTCATTTTACGTGGCCTACCACTTGGTGGCTGAGTTGCTGTTATTCCCAGCTGCTTCCACTTTGTTATAATCCCACTAACAGTTGACCGTGGAATATTTAGTAGCCAGGAAATGTCATGGATAAATTTATTGCACAGGTGACAACCTATCACGGGACCACGCTTGAATTCACTGATCTCCTGAGAGCGACCCATTCTTTCACAAATGTTTGTAGAAGCAGTCTGCATGCCTAGGTGTTTGATTTTATACATCTGTGGCCATGGAGGTGATTGGAACACCTGAATCCAATGATTTACAGGCATGTTCCGATACTTTTGGCAATATAGTGTACTTTAAGGCATGCTAATGTGGCCTTTCAAGCAATATTATGTTAGTCTAGGATACCTTAAAGTGGTGAGGTAACCATCCAGCCCCCCTTTATACTTATGTGAGTCCAATCTTGATCCAGCGATGTGCATGAGAGCTGAGGCTCTCCTTATTGGCTCATACAGCAGGGGGAGCCATTGGCTGTTAATCACAGCCAGTGAGCCAATGAAGAGAGAGTGGGGGAGGGGCCAAGCTGCACTGTGTATGAGTGGCCAATGTCCATTTACAGGAATGTAACTTAGGAGCGAGCCTGCTTGAGCGCCCCCATAGCAAGCAGCTATAGGGGGAGGAGCACAAAAAGAAGAGGATCAGAGCTGTTCTGTGCAAAAGCATTGCACAGAGCAGGTAAGTATAGCATGTTTTTTTTTCTTTTTGAATTACAACCTTTAGAATCACTTTAAGTGCCACGCAGCACATCATAAATGATATTGCAGGTTGATAAAACAGGGCCACACTTGGCATACTTCTGACCTTCTTTTGAAAATGCGGATTGGCTCTCTATCATCTTTTTTGGCCACTGAGCTGAAACAAGCATGCAGCCATTGAAGTAACAACTAATTTGGATACGGATGGGTCAGAGAATGAGAAAGTATTGTGACCGTCAGGCATGCTACATTCCCAGAAGTAGGCCAGCAAGTTTTCCTTTAAGCCCAATATTGACTTTTCCCAGTGTTACTGTAACATATTTCCTTTCTGTGCAGAGGATGGTTCCAGGCCACACCTCTACAGTCAACTATGCCGATCCCACCCTCATGCCCCTGGCACACGAGGAAGCCATCGCAAGGCAAAGAATCATAAACTCCCAGTTCAAATGTTACGAGAAAATGAAAAGGGATGCGCCTTATTCCAAGTCAGGTAAACGCCCTTCGCAATTTTTCATTTATGTTTTACTTTGTCACTACTATGGTATGTCTACTAAAGAACACATAGAAATTCTGTGCGCAAGAACACATTTACATAGTCATGCTAGAGCTAAAAAGTCCAAAGATGATTAAAGGCGGAGCAGAGGGAATCAGCGATGTCAGTCAACAGTTTGAAGAGGAGAGAACAGAGTGATGACTTTATTAGGGATGAGGAGCAAATTTTGTAAATTTAATGATTTGCTGTTTGCCAGAAATTCGATAAACATTTCCAAAGATAAACAAACAAAGAATACTCGGCTTAAACAATGAAGTTCACTATTTGAAGCTAAGAGAATAAGTGCTGGAACCTCCCCTTTCTGAGTCACCCCTTGTCTCCACCCCCTACCCACCTCTGAGCACAGTTCCTTGGTTCCACCCCCAACCAACCTCCCAGTACCATCCCTTTTAGAGAACACAGATACAAGTTTCATTTTGTTGAGCTAAGTAATTTTGGGGGAATTTGTAAAATAAATGTCCTGCAGCCAACAACAATAGACCCCCAGCAACAATAGATCCCACCAGCAGCAATGGACCACCCGTAACAAAATACACCCCAGAAACTATAGACCACTGTAAGCAGCAACAGATCTCCCCTCAGTCAGAATCAGTAGACCCTCCAGCAGCCAGCAGCAATAGACTCCTCCCTCAACAGTAGATCACTCCCAGTAACAATTGACCCACCAGCAACATAAGACCCACCCAACAACAATAGATTCCCCGCCAGTAACCATAGACCTCCCTGCAAAAATAGATCGCCTCTAGCAACAATAGATCCCCCAGCAGCCAGTATCAATATACTCTACAGCAGCCAGAAATAATAGACCCCTCCCTCACCAGTAGATCCCTCCCAGTAACAATTGACCCACCAGCAACGTAAGACCCACCCAACAACAATAGATTCCCCGCCAGTAACAATAGACCTCCCTGCAAAAAATAGATTGCCTCTAGCAACAATAGATCCCCCAGCAGCCAGTATCAATATACTCTACAGCAGCCAGAAATAATAGACCCCTCCCTCACCAGTAGATCCCTCCCAGTAACAATTTACCCCCAAGCAACATAAGACCCACTCCAGCAACAATAGATCTCCCATCAACAACAATAGACCCCCTGCAACAATAGATCTCACTACAAAAATAGATTCCCTCCAGCAACAATAGATTCCCCAGCAGCCAGCATCAGTAGACTCTCCAGAAGCCACCAACAATAGACCTCTCCTTCAACAGTAGATCCTCCCAGGAACAATTAAGCCCCAGCAACATAAGACCCACCACCAGCAACACTAGACCTGCCTGCAAACATAGATCCCTTCCAGCAACAATAGATCCCCCAGTATCCAGCATCAATAGATTCTTCAGTACACCCCAGCACCCCTTGCCATTACATATATTCAGTGCTGAATGTGACAAAATTGTGTTCCCCTGTGTTCCCACTGAAAAAAAGTCATGTATTACCTAAATTAAAAATAAAAAGTGATGACACCAGCCTCAGTGTGCAGTCTGGCAAGGGTGCCAGGTTCAGTTTCCTCTCCTCTGGTAAACACAGCAGGCAGTCCTGTCCTCCTGGATAGCATGTAATGCCCAAAAGTACTGTAAGCTCAGGTTGCTTAACTCCTTTTTAACATGAGTACTAAAAATATAAATTCAGTGATTTCCAGAACAATATGTAACATGCTTCTTACAGAAATGAAAACTGCGGCACGAGGGCCGGATGTGGCCCTTTGCTTCATTTTATCTGTCCCTTGGGGCATTATTCCCTCACTGTCAGCAACAGTGGGGCATAGTTCCTGCCACTGACACCAACAATGGGGCACTATTCCTCCCATTGACGCCAATGATGGGGCACTATTCCTCCCACTGACACCAATCATGGGACACTATTCCTTCCTACTGATACCATTGATGGGGCACTATTCCTCCCATTGACGCCAATGATGGGGCACTATTCCTCCCACTGACACAAATCATGGGACACTATTCCTTCCTACTGATACCATTGATGGAGCACTATTCCTCCCATTGACGCCAATGATGGGGCACTATTCCTCCCACTGATACCATTGATGGGACACTATTCCTACCGCTAATACTGATGATGGGGCACTATTCCTACCGCTAATACCGATGATGGGGCACTATTCCTCCCACTAATACCAATGATGGGGCACTATTCCTCCCACTGACACCAATCATGGGACACTATTCCTTCCTATTGATACCATTGATGGGGCACTATTCCTACCGCTAATACTGATGATGGGGCACTATTCCTCCCACTGATACCAATGATGGGGCACTATTCCTCCCACTAATACCAATGATGGGGCACTATTCCTTTCACTGACACCAATGATGGGGCACTATTCCTCCCACTAATCCATTGATGGGGCACTATTCCTACCGCTAATACCAATGATGGGGCACTATTCCTACCACTGATACCAATGATGGGGCACTATTCCTCCCACTGATACCAATGATGGGGCACTATTCCTCCCACTGACACCAATGATGGGGCACTATTCCTCCCACTAATACCAATGATGGGGCACTATTCCTCCCACTGACACCAGTCATGGGGCATTTTTTTACTGCCACTATGACTTTTTCTACTCCTGCTGGCCATAGTCCGGGCCCATAAAGATTGAAGGACAGTAAACTGGCCCTTTGTTTAGAAAGTTTGGAGACCCCTGGTCTAGAACAAAAACACATATGAATAAACACCACATGTATACATAAACAATAGGGCCATTCATATAACATAGACTATACATACCCCAAAAAAGGAGTATATTAAAAATTACATTGAAAGATGCATGTCCTGTATGGCAGGCCTCCAATGAGATCAGGTGAAGTGCAAGGCGGATAAACCCAGGCAACAAGCCTAAACAAAAGGTGATACCCTAGTAATATTGTGGCCATTAACAAAGGACCCTAGATTCGAAATACGATTGCAACATCATAAAGGACTTTTATTACATTTACTTTACATTAAATTAACTTTTATGAAAGGAAAATCAATGGCTGAAAAGGAGAGAGTGGGAGAGGGAGCTAGGTTTAAAAGTACAATACACTAAGGAGTGTATTTGTAAAAAAAAAAAATCACCCAGTGAAAGTGGATATACATTCATTCTGCACTAATGGGGAAAGAAAAGAATGTTATTAGGCTATTTCATAGAAACATTATTACTATTATACAGGATTTATACAGCACCAACAGTTTGCGTAGCACTTTAGGCGTGGCGTCAAAATAAAAGGCCAAGTGGTCCATTGAGACTGCCCCAATATTATTTTTTGTATTTACATATTTTTCTTTCTAATTTTTTTTTAAAGCAGAACCCCTCCCAAAAGGGGAAAATTCACTTGTCTGCCTCCCCCCCCCCCCCCCCCCCACTGCCACATTTGGCACTTTTTGAGGTTTTGACAGGTACAATCTGAGCGGGAAGTTCGGCCCCCTCTCCTAACCCCCACAGCCTTCTGGGACACTTAACAGGTTCCGGAAGACTGTGGCCTATTCTCAAAGCTTCGCGCATACACAGTAAGAAATCGGCTGTGATGCTGCAAGGCGTCACTTCTGGTTTCCCAAGCTGAAGATGCCAGCACCAGCACATGAAGCTGATTGAAGGCTCGGGTGAGGACATCGGTGGACCACCCAGGACAGGTAAGTGCCCCTTAATTAAAAGTCAGCAGCTATTTGTATTTGTAGCTGTTGACTTATATTTTTTTGGAAGGAGCCCAGAGCTCTGCTTTAACTTTTTTGTCTAAGTATGTATATATTTCTTCCAAGCAAGTTTGAATCCACTTACTGTTATGTGACTCACTACCTCTGCTAGAAGTCTATTTCGAGCATCAGCTACAGCTATTAGTAGAGAGGGACAAAAGAAGGACAGTTCCTGTAAATGAGGGACAGTTGGAAACTATGATTTGTGTAAAGAAGCCAGAGGGAGGGGGAATGAGTCTCTACACTGCTCCAGTTTTGTTTTTTATTTCCAGAGTGAGCCACTGAGCTCTGTAACCAATAAGCTTTTTTTAATCAAAGAAACTGAGCAGATCATGTAAACAAACACATGAAGGGGGGCCTAGATCTCTACCTGCATTGCATATTTTTTTTTAAAAAGTTCAGATATTCAAATTTGCCTGACTAAAAGAAAAAAAGAAATATAAATATGTATTTTTAGTCCCTTTTAGTTTCCATTTGTAACTTCTAAACTAAATCAGTAAAAGTTAATTAGCCTAAAGCTGAGGTGTAGCCTGCTCCCCATGCCCCTCCTCCGCCTCTACTTACCCCCTTTTTCCCACGAAGGCCCCCAGGACCTTATAGATACCTTATAGATACTTTTTACCTTGTGGTCTTCAGGCTGGGGTGAGAACTTTTTGGCGGCAGTGGTGGAAGATGTCTACTAGTGTACTAAGTTGGTGCTCGTGTAATGTAATGATAAGGAGTTTTTTTTTTTTTTTACTTTTTATAGTTCAATGTTTTTCCCAAACATGTCTGACTCACTACCTCTGCTGGAAGCCTATTCCAAGCATGGAAGAGTAATGTTTAGAATAGACTTCCAGCAGAGGTAGTGAGTCAGTCAACAGTAATTGGATTCAAAAATGCCTAGGACAAACATCGATCTATATCCTAACAAAAAGGGAAAAAGGAAACAAAGACACAAAAAACAAACAACGAAAAAACAAAAAACATGTATAAATATAAAGACAAAAAGGGGCAGACTCTATGGCCTACTTGTTTTTTTTTCTGCCATTTTTTTCTATGTTTCTGTGAAATAGCCTTAAAATCCTTTTTTTTGCCCCATTAGCACAGAAGGAATGTACATACACTTTCATTGGGTGAATTTTGTAGAAATACTGTTGTACATATTGTACTATGAAACCTAGCTCCCTCTCCCACCCTGTCCTATTCAGCCATTGAATTGCCTTTCATGACACATAAGTGATGTAAAGCCCTTGCTCTCTTACCCACAATAAGCCGGCATCCCAGCAAGCTGACACATATCACATATAAAAGCTGAATTAATACCAACACAGCTATGCGCTTAAACGTATAAAGTCTATAGAAGCAATGCTCATAAAAGTGGCCTATATTGCAGAATGGTAAATGAAAAAAAATTATCTTTGGAAATCCATACAGAAAGTCGCTTTGGATACAGACTGATAAAGATCCAACTTAAATTTCAAATGTCATAACTGTATTCCGATAGATCATAATCCCCCCACTCTATACAATCATAATTACAGATGTCAGTCATTTTCACCTGTAGGGAAAACACATTCCCCGGCATGCTTGGCGCTAGTAATTCCAATGTCCCCCAAATAACCTTCACCGCTTCTCTAAAAACAGATCTGGTCCGAAATCAAATAAAGTTCTGTGTTTGTTCCTGGAAACGTTTTTATCTCTGCGATAGGAAATCCAATAGCAATTCTTAGAGGACAAAGGCGAAATGTAACTATATATTTTCCAGCACCGTGTTGGAGGAGGATTGTAGGCAGCCAATTGGTATTTTGTAAATGTTTCTTTCATCAGTGAACCAGTTGAAATTGGATATTAGTGTTCGAGATTCTGTATATAGCCCTACAGAACAGACAATGCACAGTCCATATGGGTTATTCTGCTGCTACTCTGCTAACAGGAAACAGGACCTTTACTATAAAACACATTTTTACCATAGATGCCGCTACAAACTTATAAACACTGCCATCTACCGGTTGAAGAATATATTGACAAAAATTAAAAAAATCGGCGCTGGAGAGAAAAGGAAGAACTAAAAGTCCAAAAATGTAAGGGAGTAGTCCGTATTATGCAGTTTTTTTGGACGCTACCGGTGTGGAACCGAGAGACCAGGCCCCGTAGCAGCCCTGGATCATAGATGATATTCCACCCTCTCCACCAGCCTCTGGGACCTCTGAAGGATGACGACCGTCCTGAAATACATGCCCAGGGGCGGACTGACCATTTAGTCACTCGGGCACTGCCCGAGTTCCCGGGGTCAGTTAGGGGGCCCCATGAGATGCCCCTGGTACCTTTTTCATAGGCTTTCATAGCCTATATCGCACAACAATACATGAACACAGTTTTCCAACACCCCTACTCAACAACTACTCTCTACACTAGCCCCTCCTCAGATCTCAGTTCTATAAATCTGCTTCTTGTAATCGGTTTTGTCAAAGCATTTGCATTAACATGATTTAGCTCTGAAACTGTCATCTCTTCATCAACAGCTCTGATCCACTTTTGCTTCTCATGGGTTGGAAGTCTTTGCATCTCATCCCATGGATCTGGCTCTGGGTTTAATGTTACACGAGCAACATAGGACAGACGTTTGGCTGGGATGCCTTATTGCTTCTGGTGGATTTCCTGATTAAAGCCTCTTGTGACCTGGTTTCTTCTTTTTCAGTACTTAGATTGTCTGTGTTCATTTCTATTTCTGTGTCACTTTGTTGCTTATCTTCATGTGACACTGATGTGGAATTTCCCTCAATTGGAGGCATATGTGTTGGTTCATGAAATTCTGAAGACACTGAAGTTTCATCGACAGTTACACTTGTACTGATTGTTACCTTTTTTGTATCTTGGTGTAGAATTCTGTATCCCTGTTGAGATTCACTGTACCCCACAAGTACACCTTTCTTTGCACAAGCATCCCATTTTATACTTTTTTCTTTTGGGATGTACACATAGGCTTTGCTTCCAAAAAATTTTAGATGGTTCAAATTTGGGGCTTTTCTATTCCACAATTCATATGGAGTTTTCTTTCAGTTGAATATCCTGGTAGTCGATATTGAAAATAGCTTGTGGTCATAATTGCCTCCCCCCAGTACTGTATGTGGTTAGCATATGTGCATCAAACAGCAAGGTTCTTCCACTTTCACATAGTGTATGATTCATTCATACTGCAACACCATTTTATTCTGGGTTGTACGATACAGTAGTTTGAAATATTATGCCATGATTTCTGTGTATTATCATCTGCAAATTCAGTTCCATTGTCTGTGTGCAATACACTCAGCATCTGGCCAAATTTGTTGCTTGCTTGAGCCAAATACTGTTCAAATTTCTCTGGTACCTCACTTTTGTTGTTTAACAGATATAGTGTAGTATACCTGGACTAATCATCTATAAAAGTGAGAAAATACCTCTTCTTTCCTGGAGTTAGTTTTTCAATTGGACCCCAAAGATCTGAATGAAGTCCAGAGGTTTCTTAGCTCTGTTGTTACTCTGCTTTGGAAAGGCTTTCCTTGTCATTTTTCCTTTTATACAGCTGGTGCATTTCATTGTTTGATCACATGGACTAATTTTTATTCCACTTACAGTACATAGTCATTCTCAGTTCATTTCCTTATTATGTCAAGACTTCTGTGCTCAAGTCATCTGTGCCATGTGCGAATGCAGTTTGAATGCTTTTCTTTCTTGGCAGTATTAATCACCTCATTGCAGTTCAGCTCATGCAGTTCATCTGTAATTTTACCCTTTTGTAGTTTAGGTTGTTTTTGCGTTCTAGTTTTCCAGATTCTGCAATCTGCTTTTAAATGACCTTGTTTCTTGCATTTGCATGTTTCTTGTTGCATGTTACTGTTTTATTCCAATTTTTTGTCTTTCAAGCAGACTCTGCAACAGAGGCATCGTCATTATTAATGCTTTCTGTTTTATGGTTATATTCATCCACAAGCTTGTCTTAACATATTCCAATGTCAGTTCATCATCTGGACGGACATCAAATGCTGTGACAAACATTTCATAGCTTTCTGATAAACCACTAAGTGATAGTGCTGCGACATGAAAATCTTTTATTTCTTCTTTTATACCTCCCAGGCATTCAACCATTTCCAAGGTGTGCCTTATGTAAGCCTACATATCCTGGCCTGTCATCAGCTTGGTTTGGTATAGCTTTTTAATCAAATACAGTTTTTGCTGAGATTAGCTCTGTCATGCACCTTTTGTAATGCTTCCCACATCTTGTTAGCAGTTTCATACTTACACATATGTATGATTTGATCATCTTCTATGCTAAGATAGATTGTGCTCTAAGCTTTCTGGTCTTTCTCTATTCACTCATCTGATGGATGTTCATTTATACATTTTCACGTACCTTCTCTTATTAGCAGCATTTTCATTTTGAATTTCCAAGACTGATAATTCTGGTTTATCAGATTTGCAAAGGAAAGGTTTGTTGCATCTGTGTTACTGGCCATTTTCTTTGATCGTTTTACAGTCTTCTTTCTGTCGCTGTATCTTCTTTTGTTGTAGCTGGCTATGCCTGGGTGTCTGTGCCCATAACCTGTTAGAGATTCTGTATATAGCCCTACAGAAACGTGCACAGCTCGCATGTGTTATTCTGCTGCTTCTCTGATAACAGCAAACAGGTACTTTTTTTATTACAGAGAAAAGACATAGAGTTTATCACATGTGCAGCTACAAACTTATAAACACTGCCATCTACTGATTGAAGAATATATCTCTACTAAATACTGTTGGTGTAGTTGTTGCACAAAAATACATGAACACTTTACTCCAACAATTTGAATTCTGATTCTCCTAAACCTAAACCAATGTTTTATGGAGCAGCTGAGGGAGGATTGCATTTTGTCTGGTTTTCTTTTTGCTGTAACACATAGGAACAATGCACATTACTACAAATTAAGAAGTTGTAAAGGTCTACAACCAGCAAGAATTAGAGGTCTATTAAGTAGACGTTCAGTCAGAAAATTAAGTCCTGCTGGATCACTTTTGATGGTAAAACAGTAAAAATAAGCCGACCGCCAACAGTACATATACAGCTGGCAGCCTGCTTCCCTAGGCACTGCGACTTACCTGTATGTCATGGTGCTCATGCACACTGGCGCACCCCCTATGGCACACAGCAGACACAATCCTGTGACCGATCCTGTGACCACTGTGCTTGGTGAACACAGAGGGTAACAGTGCTAGGTACCAGGCCACTATGAGTGGCTGGGGTATCATGCAATAGCTATAACCAATCAGAGCAATCATATGATAGCATGTAAGCAAAACTGTCATAAATGACTTTCATTCATGTCAGCTTGCTTACTATTTCGATGCTGTGATTGGTCTACACCTATCCCATGGCTCTTTCCTTGTCCAGGGAGACTGGTCTTGTCTCCGCCCCCTACTGTAGTTACCTGCAGGCAGCCTGTAGTGGGTGAAGCTGTTAAGTTCTTCCCACAGCTCTGCTCTCTGCACAGTCTATGTACAGCATAGTGATGATGTCACTGCCACTTTTACAAGGCAGTATCTGGGTTTGCACATACAAAACGATGTACACAAAGTGGATTTACATCCTTTGTAACTATAAAGGAACGCTATGTCTAAATGAAATTTCTTGTGCTTAGAGTTCAGCTTTTAGTACAATTGCTATATTTTATGTCAGTACAAAATTCAGTCTGCTGGTAAATAAATGTATGTATTCTTTTAACGAATAGGTCTGTATTGTAACCGCACCTGGGATGGGTGGCTTTGCTGGGACGACACTCCAGCCGGACAGAACGTAACTCAGAACTGTCCAGACTATTTTGCAGATTTTGATCCTACAGGTAGAACACTCTTCTTTTCTGTGATTGTGTTTTTGTTTGTTTTTTTGTGAATTAAAGGCTTACTCTCATTCATGTTGTCTTTATACCCAGTTGAGTTCACATTATTTCGAGACTAATTTTCTCTTAGAAAATTACTTTAAATTACTTTTTTCTCTTAGTAAAAATGCTCCTTTTTGCACTCACCCCTCAGTGCTCTATACTGGCAGAGCTAAGTAATAGCCACACCCACAATGTCCTCACAGAGGCTTCTACTGTAGAGGAAGAGAGGGAGCGTGTCTGACCAGGTCTGTTACTAAGCCCATTGATCTACACAGTCATTTCTAGACACACAACACAAACAGTGTAACAGGAAAGTGAAGGTGTAAAGGTGAAGCTATGAAAGTTGAGGTTGTTAGTTTAATGCCTTGATGACTGCATGTCTGTTTCTGTGATGTCAGTTGGGCCTAAAAGCTCACCATCTACATCAGGCCTCCAAACTATTTAAACAAAGGGCTGGTTCACTGTCCATCAAGCCTGCTTGGAATTCAGGCTGTAACCAGTAGGAGTAAAAAAATGCCCTGTTTCAGAAGTCAAAAATGTCCTAGTCTTAGAGGTCAATGAAGGTAAAAAATATGCCCCAGAATCAGAGGTCAGCAAGAGTAAAAAAAATGCCCTGGTGTCAGTAGGGGTAATAGATTTACCAGCAGTGGTGGTCGATGGTAGTAATAAATGCTCCTGCCTTGGTAGACAATGGGAGGAATACATGTATCTATGTTTCTGGTTACTGAGATTACTAATACCCATGTGTCAGTAGAACAAATAGTGTCTCATCATTTGTGCCAGAGGGAGGAATGGTTCCCTGTCATTGGTGTCAGTGGGAAAATTGGTGCTTCATCATTACTGCCAGTGGGAGGAATGGCCCCCTATTTTTGGTGTCAGTGGTAAGTGGGAGAAATAATGCCCCAACATTGGTGTCAGTGGTCAATAGGTGATCTGGCGCTTCATCACTATTGTTAACGTTCAGTGAGAAAAATAATGCCTGAGAAATTGTGTCATTGGTGAGTGGAAGGAATTATGCCCCTGCATTGGTGTTCAGTGGTCATTTGGATGAATGGTGTGTTATCATTGATATTAATGGTCAGGAAGAATAGTGCCCCAGCATTGGTGTCAATGGTAGGTGGGAGGAGCGGTCCCATGTCATTGGTGCCAGTTGTCATTTGAGAGGAATGATGCCCCTGAATTGGTGACAGTGGTCAGTGAGAGAAATAATGCATCAGCACTGGTGTCAGTGGTGGGTGGGAGGAATTGTCCCCTATCATTGGTGTCAATGGTCAGTGGGTGAAATGGTGCCACAGCATTGGTGTCACTGGTGAGCGGGAGAACAGATCCCCTATCATCAATATCAGTGGTCAGTGGAAATAATGGTGCTCCAGCATTGGTGTCAATGGTCAGTGGGAGAAATGGTTCCCTATCATTGGGTGAAATGGTGCCTCAGCATTGGTGTCAGTGGGTGAAATGGTGAAATGGTGCCCCAGCATTGGTGTCCATGGTCAGTGGCAGAAATGGTTCCCCAGCATTAATGTTCAGTTACACTTATGAGCAGGCTCCATGTCTTGTACTACTTGTCATGGTAACATCAAGGCAGGAACATTACAGGCATCATCGAGCAGAAGATCTCTCTGCTTAACTGCTCTTCTTTCTAGCATCTGGCACCACTCTGCATACATCATCTTCCTTCCTACTGCTTGTGATGAAAAAGCCCTGGCTACAGGCCATCATTTGAGGACCTACAAATTTGGCCATATACTATAGGTGTATTGGTCAGTTGTCCACAAACACGTGAACGTGACCTTACATGAGTCCTCTAATATCCAAGGGGGAGGAGTTTAGCAGTGTTTGCCAGTAGAGATTCTTACTTTTAATCAACCAGGGACAACATTGCATATTATTTACATGATTTGAAGACCTTCCAAAGCAACCTTGTCTTGTTGCAAATAATAAAACAGCTTTGATGCGTTAAACATTTTTTGTCATGCTTAAGCACTTGAGAATTGGGAAAAAATGGCAAATCACCATCAAACAGAAGAAGCCCTTCTTTGCTTTCATACTGCCATCTGCTCAGTGCCAATTCAGCCACAAGGCATGCCATCAACATGACAGAAGCAGGGCACCTTTTCTTAATTCATAAAACATCCTCAAAATGTGCAGAGTGCCACCACCATGCTGTTAGCAATCCACAGTCAAATTTTTTTTCCCCTGCTCTACAGGCAGCACATATTTTCCTGTTTGTGCTTCTCTGCGCACAGATGTCAGATGAAATAGCTTAAGGCATGTTCTCCACTATGTTTAAATATAAATATGATTTCAATAAACGACTTTTTGATCTGGGATTTTCAGCCTAAGCTAACACAAAGTGCAGGCTTGGGTGTCAGTGCCATAGAAAATGAAAAAATGATTGTACAGTATAAGATAAATGACAAATTTAAGTATTTTTCATATCAGGGTTTTATCTATTTACTGTGATGTCCTGACACTTTTCTATATATCTGAAGGGGCTGATTTGTCAATATACAAAAGTATATGGGCAGATATACAGTATATTCCCAAGAATGGTGACTATGCATGGGTATTACTAAGGGCATAACTCTAGTCATTGCAGTCCAGGGAAGTGAAATGGGGCTCAAAAAATAGAGATGAGCCATACGGGTTCCATTTGAGCAGGGTTTGGCTAACATGACTAAAGTTTTGGTGCTGAATCTAAAAATCACTGAAGTCAATGGCAGCCAAGTTTTAAAAAAAAAAACAGTTCTACCTATTTTTTTTTTGCCAATAGGCAAGGAAAAATCCCAGTAGATCAGCAGTTTTTGAAATACTCAGACCAGCCGTCTGGCAGCAACAACCATACCTCGTTCAAAGTCACTTAAATCTCCCTTCTTCCCCATTCTGATGCTCGGTTTGAACTTCAGCAAGCCGTCTTCGTCTAGATGCCTAAATGCATTGAGTTGCTGCCATGTGATGATTAGCAATTTGTGTTACCAAGCAATTGAACAGGTGTACCTAATAAAGTGGCCGGGGGTGTATATAAAGCTTTAGAACCTCTATACAATTTCTATGAAAACAATTAGAATTCTATATCAATAGATGCTTGCTGAACTGGAGATTAGAAAGAATGGGGGGGCCTAATGATTTTGTTGCATTGTATTTAATGTGTAGGTGCCCGCTCACATTCCATCACAGGAGCATGGAGGAATGGACTGTCAATTGTAGTGGGAACTTTGAATAAGATGTTACTCTGTTATATCACCCCTTAAACAAAGTGAGCATTAAATCCTTTATCAGCTGGATATGGGGTGTGAACAGGGGCGGACTGACCATTTGGAGGGCCCGGGGTCAGTAGGGGGCCCCATGAGATGCCCCTGGTACCTTTTTCATAGGCTTTTTTGAGTCTGGGCAAGGACACAGGGGCCCCATGATCCCCTATTGCCCGGGGGCCCCATGAGTTGTCAGTCCGCCCCTGGGTGTGAAGGACTGGGACCACTTTAATATCTTATAAAATACTCAGAGTTTATCTTTAAGAGAGGAGATTCGGATTCTTACTAATAACCATTTATGATTGGTTGCTTGTAAAGTAAATGTTAACATCACCATACATGGCTTAATTTTTTCCTGTTCAAAATCAATCGATATTAACAGCATGGATGGAGAGATCTTCACTGCCAGGGCTGCCTGAATACAATGGCGCTGCTGAACAGTCACCCCACAACAGGAAGTGCCTGAACAAGAAAGAGCCTTCATGGCAGGATCAGCATAGAATTCTTTTAATGAAGCTGAAAATTAAAAATAAATAAATAAATTCTATTAACGTGGTAGAGCTTGTAAAAGATTTTAGAGATCAATTTTATATCTGTTTTAAGTGCTTTAACAGGTGTATGAAATCTCTAATGCATATTATTCATTGTGTCTTGTGTCATTCTGTCCAAAGTATGTCTCCCTAGTTTCTTCATGTAATTATCAAATACACAATAATGAAGGACGGCAGCCATAATTAAAACAGCCAATTCCAGACATCTTCAGCTATTCATTATATTTTGCTTTAATGAACGAAGGAAGGATGAATTTATTTTCATGTCATTTTTTATTTGCTTAAATGCATAATTTGCTTATCTGGTCCACAGTAGATTAAGTAGTATGTAGAAGAGAAAAATAATGCTGTTAATTATAATTTGGTCATCAGAAGAGTGTTAGGATCCTTGATTATATAATTATATTCCTTCTATTATAATAGATTTCTAATATTGGTTTTAGTAGTGCTTCGTAAACTGTGAATGTTTTCACATTTTTTATTACTATAACTAATATAGCTTTTTTTTTTATATTGCACATGTAAATGTTTAAAGAGACCCTATCACCATACCAAATTAATTAATACAATGAAAAACAATTAATTTCAATACAAATCTTTTCATATATATGCATTTAACTTACTAATAACTTACAAGAGCTGCTGCTGGGAGCCACCATCTTTGGTTTGTCAGAGCTGAAGCTCTATAGCAGCTATTCTCAACCAGAATCCTAGGGTTCCCCCAGAGGATGCGAGGGGTTCTTTGAGCTCTGGCTGATTAACCTCCTTTCTGATGGTGCCTGAATAGTTCCAGGGCCAACTGTATTTGCTATAGCCATCGGCATGACACAAATTGTCTTTTTATCTGTCTGAAAGGATGGCATTCTTCCCACTGACCACCACTGCAATGAGCATTGTTCCCATTAACTACCAATATAGGGGCATTCCTTCAGCTAATCTCCAAAGTAAGGGTCATTCGTACCACTGACCACCAATGTAAGGGGCATTCTTCCCACTGTTTTAAAATGTAAGGGACATTCTTCTCACTGACCACCAAAGTAAGGGGCATTCTTCCCACTGACCACTACTGTAAGGGGCATTGTTCCTACTGACCACCAATGTAAAGGGAATTCTCCCCACTGACCAGTGATGCTAGGGGCATTCTCCCCACTGACAACCAATGTAAGGGGCATTGTTCCCCCTGACCACCAATGTAAGTGACATTCTTCCCAATGACCACCAATTTAGGGGTATTCTTCCCACTAACCACTGATGTAAGAAACATTGTTTCCACTGACCACTAATGTAAGGGGCATCTCCTCACTGACCACTGATGCAAGAGGCATTCTTCCCACTGACCACCAGTGTAAGGGGCATTGTTCCCCCTGACCACCAATGTAAGTGACATTCTTCCCACTGACCACCAATTTAAGGGGTATTCTTCGCACTAACCACTGATGTAAGAAACATTGTTCCCACTGACCACTAATGTAAGGGGCATCTCCTCATTGACCACTGATGCAAGGGGCATTCTTCCCACTGACCACCAATGTAAGGGGCATTCTCCCCACTGACCACTGATGCAAGGAACATTCTTCCCACTGACCACCAATGTAAGGAACATTCTTCCCACTGACCAACAATGGAAGGGCCATTGTTCCCCCTGACCACCAATGTAAGGGACATTCTTCCCACTGACCACCAATGTAAGGGGCATTCTTCATAATGACCATCACTGTAAGGGGCATTCCTCATAATGACCATCACTGTAAGGGACATTCTTCCCGCTGATCACCAATTTAAGGTACGTTCTTCCCACTGACCACCAATGTAAGGGTCATTCTTCCCAATGACCACCAATGTAAGGGACATTCTTCCCACTGACCATCACTGTAAGGTGCATTCTTCCCACTGACCACCAACTTAAGGGGCATTTTTCACACTGACCACCAATGTCAGGGTGGCAGTGTTCCCACTGACCTCTTATGAGTTGATATTAGCAGGGGTTTCTCAAGACTTGAAAGTTATTTTAAGGGTTCTTCTGGTATAAAAAGACACACACGCCTGTTACATAAAACCTTATATAGGGAGGTGAGGGGCAGGGGAGCTGGGCCAGTGCAGATGGTAAATAGACACTCCTAAAAGAGCAGAGGTTTGTGATGTGCAAGATAGGTGGGGATTGTCATAGGGAACTGAGTCTCCTGAAATGGTAAAATTTTCTAGCAAGTTCAGAGCCACATTGCAAGTGAATAAACATCATTTATACAAAACAAAAAAGGTAACATAATGCAAATAATTTTTTTGTGGTTTCACAATTTTCTTGTACTGGTCAGAGGGGTTGTGACTAACTATCACAATTGATGTGGCTGAGAGTATATAGTGGAGAATGAAGACTGGGGGTAAATAGTATGTGGGGGATGAGGAGGGCTGGGGGTATTGCTCGAACACATGATCAGTTGACACTAAGGGGTTTATTTACTAAAGCTGGAGAGTCCAAAATCAGACTCCCTTCTGCATAGAAACCAATCAGCTTCTAACCTCAGCTTGTTCAATGAAGCTTTGGCAATGAAACCTGGAAGCTGATTGGTTTCTATGCAGAAGTGAGTTTGATTTTGCACTCTCCAGCTTTAGTAAATAAACCCCTAAGTTTCTTGATGAACCAACATGCTACATTTCAGAAGGATATGGGATAGCACTGGTGGAACCAAAGTGTAGGAACTAGGGCCCAATGCAGGAGTCATGCCATGGGAATGGAAAATGACCTGTGCTTGAAACTCCTTCCAATCTTGATGGCTTTCTTGTAAGGCATATGGTCAAGTAGTGTTTTAAAGTAGGTTATGTAAAGAAAAGGACACAAATTCCCCATATCCAGAAGTGCAGATTATTCTGGAGGAGCAAAGAGGTGTGAGGGAACATACATGAGGTGAGTATAAGAAGGTAAAGGTAAGGGCAAGGTGACAATGTCTCCTTAAAGGTACACTCCAGTCAAAACTTATAATTGCTCCTTAGGCCTCATGCATTTAGCTCAGGTGCATGAGATCCTGGCATTTTCACGTGAACGGAAGGCACAGGTGCACTGTTTTGCCCCATTGCCAACAGCCTACAATAATAACAGTAGAAGCAGAGTGCACTGGATAGTGCAGGTAAAACCACTTTAATGTAGCAGATAAAATTGCACTTGTAATGAAATGACTTGTTCAAGACATATCACCAAGACAAATTCAATGGAACACCAGGCCATGCCAACACATGCTGGAATGCTATGCAAGGTAGCCAGTAATAGGAGAAGATGCTAGCCAAGATGGATCCTTTGTGGTGGACACTGGGAGAGCCAAAAGGAAAAATGTCCTAAGCTGGTACCGAGGGGGGACAAAAATTGTATACTTGGTGTTAATAGTATCTTCACTTTAAACTGACATGTTTTGAGGCCATGTCCCTTCTTCACAGTAGATCCTGAACTAGGATCATGACCTCCAAACATGTGTACTGTCAAGAGTGTGTAGTGCTCCTGCCCCATCACTGCTGCTCGTCTAGCATCCTGGTTTTGATACATTCTCCCTATCTGTCTGTCTGTCTGTCCATGTCACGTACCTGATCGAGGCCGAGCTGACGGTAGGGCTTCCTCTTACATTTCCTGTCCTGTTTCTCATGACGTTAGTGACAGGATATGACAGGGTATGGAGTGGCACAGGTGCCTGGTCAGAGATCCTTGATGGAAGACACTTTCAGTGGGTGCCAAGCAGCAGGCAGGCTGGTGGACTGGCAGATATGGAGACACAGCAGCAGGAGCAGAACAGCAGGCAGCAAGCAAGCTTACGAGCAGGTGGATGCAGGATCTCAGGTAGTCAGGCAGGTAGAAGTTGGTAGCAGCACCAGGGCAGCAGAAGTGCAGAATCAGGATCACAGGCTGAGTCAGTGGCAGGCCAGAGTCGGTAACAGGCAACCAGAGAAGATACTGGAGCAGTATGCAGAAGGCAGAGCCGGGTCACAAGCTGGAATCAGCAACAAGGCATCAGGGACAAGAAAATCAAGCCAGATGAGTAGATACAGGAACAAGCACAGGATCAGGTCACAATGGGAACTAATTACCCATGCTCTCTCATGCTAATGCTAGCTATATTGAGCACATGCGCATATCTTTGTGCATGACTGCACTTATGATTTCCTTGACAGTCACCCTGCAAGGTAATTGATGTAGCCAGTCTCTGGGTGGAGATTGAAGCCAGCCAAGCCTGCAGTCTCATGCTTCTTGTGATAGCATGTATATTATGTGCTCAAGCTCCCTGTCTGTCTGTCCTGCTCTTCTATTTGGATTCCCGTTTATGACCTCAGATTGGATATCGACTGTTCTCTGAACTTTGCCTACCTTTTGACTTGCATTGAACGCTGACTACTCTGAACCTTTCCTGTTTTGTACCTGCATTCTCATTGAATCACTTTGCCTGGCCAACCACAAGTACTTGTTTAATGTGCTCAGTTTGTACCTGAACCAGCGTGGTAGCAAGGCACTATAGCATTGTGTATAAGTCCTGGGGGCATCTGAGTACCAGTAGGCCTGCTTGCCTTATGGGAAAGGTGGCTGCTATAAGTAAAGAACACAGAAGCCAGCCATAGTGCCTGACACCCGTAATAGGGCAGACATGACAGTTTGGGGTTTATTTACTAAAGCTGGAGAGTGCAAAATCAGACTCACTTCTGCATAGAAACCAATCAGCTTCCAGGTTTCATTGCCAAAGCTTCATTGAACAAGCTGAGGTTAGAAGCTGATTGGTTTCTATGCAGAAGGGAGTCTGATTTTGGACTCTCCAGCTTTAGTAAATAAACCCCTTTATGTCCTCCTTCTGTACCAGCTTGAAATGTCTTTGTCATTTCCATCATTTTGGCTCTTTCAGTGTCCACTACAGGGAATCCATGTTGGCTTGTATCCTCTCCTATTGGCCCTACCAGCCATTTGGTGTTCGCTGCCCTTCTCTGCCAATCCCTCTATTGGCTTCACTTCATCCAATGAATAAAATGAAAAAATGTTAACAACCTACAAAAAAATCCAAAACTTTCCCGCTAGCTACATCAGCAACCTCAACTGAAAATGCCAACCAGGCCATTTTCTTCACTCCTTCCAAGACCTCCTGCTCTCTAGCTCCCTTGTCCTCTCCTCCCATGCTTACCTCCAAGACTTCTCCAGATCCTTTCCCTTCTTCTGGAACTTCTTATTCTAGTCTGCCCTAATATGTCCTACTTTGTCCCTCTTTAGGTGATTCCTGAAAACCCATCTCTTCATCTGCCTTTTACTAATAAATTGTACTTTTGCTGTCAACTAAATCCTAACAGTCATTGCCTTTTGTAGCAATTGTTGACCTTTCCTTTTAGATTGTAAGCTTTAATGATCCCTCTTGCATTGAATTATACTGTAACTGTACTATCTCCCTCCATTTCGTAAAGCACAAATAAATATAAATCTTGTATGATAATAATATTGGTGGCCACCATGTGAGAGAGCATCTGCTAGTGTAACTTGAAGTTCTGAACGATTGCTTTGGTGATTTTTCCTGATCAAGTCACTTCACTGTGAGTGCAATTTTATCTTCCACATTAGTTAAAAGTGGTTTGGTGCACAATGTTTCTGCTTTTACGTTACTTGTATATATGGCCTTTGGATACACAAAAAGATTGCAATGATATTTAGGGAAGCACGGTACATTTGAAGATTATGTGCTGTTTTATATTAACCATAAACTGCTTATTAGGCTGTGTGTTGGAGACACAACCTTCTGTATTCATTGTCTCATTCATACCCATCTGCTTATATTTTAAATAAATGAGGCGCCTTCATGGTAATGCAATGCCGACAATAGGCATTCACAAAAGGCGAAGATTTTTGCAAGTTCATCATTTAGTTTCCCATTATATTACTAGACTCACTAAATCCTCGCAACCGATACTGCACTTTATTTTCTTGAAAAATACAATACGCCCAAAGAAATGTCCTGTACTTTTGTTTATCTCAATTACCGAAGACCGTTCCAATTTTGTTTTGCACAACCGCTGAAAGACTCCTCTGCTGCAATTCCCTGATTTGATCTTCCTTCCCATTCAAAATGAAACCAAAATGAATGCACCAACACGGAATGATAAAACTTCTTTATAAGACCGAGCGAAGCGCAATACCGTTGGCGGCCTTCTAATATATTAGCCGTTCATACCCAACCGACAGTTCTGCTTGTACAGAAAGTGCAGAATCTATAAACATTTTAATTATAGCTGGAGGTGAAGAGAAATGTTATTTGTAGGAATCATTACAATGAAAAATGGCAGCTAAAAATCATCATTTTCTCCGGTATTAAGCTGTCACTTGCAGTGCCCTGAAACAGATTGGTAAAAGTTTCTTAACTCAATCAGCTGAGTAAGCCAAAGCGGAGTGAAGCTGCAGAGATGTCAGCTAGAGCTTTGGTGTGAAGAGTTTTATGGCCAGTGACAGTCCTGGGTGAAGGTGCATTAACCACTTGAATACCAGCCTGTAATCCCTATTCAATACGAGGTCATTTTTCAGTTTTCAGTGCTGTCATAGTATGACTGACAATTACTCCGTTATGCAACACTTGTGTTTTATACCAATTTTTGGAAGACTGATATAACTTTATTTTGATTGTATTTAATAAGTGCTTTTATTTTTTACTAAAAAAAAGAAAAAAAAATTCTGAGGGGTGACCAGGATATTTGGAGGTAGTTCACATTTTAATTCATCAGGAAAAGGTGATATTACCCCTTAAAGTGATTGTAAAGGCTCAAGGTTTTTTTACCTTCTATGCATGAAGGTAAAATACCTTCTGTGTGTGGCAGCCCCCCCCCCCTTACTTGAGCTCCATCTCGATCCAGCCAGTGAGCCAATGAGGAGGGAATGGAGCAAGCCTGTTTGGGTGCCCCCATAGCAAGCTGCGAGGGGACCCAAGAAGAGGAAGATTGGGATAGAACTGTGCAAATCCACTGCACAAGGCAGGTAAGTATGACATGTTTGTTTTTTTTAATCAGCCTTTAATATCAATTTAAAGTGGGTGCAAAGGCTCAAGAATTTTTACCTTTTTGCATTCTATGCATGAAGGTAACAAACATTCTGTGTGTAGCAGCCCCTCCAGCCCCCCCTAACACTTACTGAAGCCCCCTCTTGATTCAGGAATGTCCACAAGAGCCTCGGTTCTCCAGGGACTTTCACTCCTGGCTGGCTGAGCCATTGGCTCCCGCTGCTGTCAGTCACAGCCAGGGAGCAAATCAGGAGAGGGAAAGGGCAGGGCCAAGCCACGGGTCTGTGCGTCAGTGGACACTCTGGGTGCCCCCAGAGCAAGCTGCTTGCTATGGGGCACTCAGCAGGAGGGAGGAGTCAAGAGTGCTGGTGGGGGACCCGAGAAGAGGAGGATCCAGCTGCTCTGTGCAAATCCACTGCCCAGAGCAGGTAAATATGTGTATGTTGTTAAAAAAAAAAATCAATGAAGACTTTAATATCACTTTAAGCAACTGGTCTCCAAACTGCAGCCCTTTGCTTGTCTTTATCCGGCCCTTGGGGCACTATTTATTCCACTGACACCAACAAATTCTTCCCAATGATACCAACGATAGGGCACAATTCCCACCAATGACACCAACGATGGGGCACAGTTCATCCCAATGACACCAAGAATGGAGCCCAATGACACAAATGATGGGACACAATTTCTCCCAAGGACACCATCAATGGGGCACAATTCCTCTCACTAACACCAAAGATGGAGCATTGTTTACTCCAACTGATGCCGGGACATTTCCGGTCCGGTCCTCCTAAAGTCTGAAGGACAGTAAACTGGCCCTTTGTTTAGAAAGTTTGGAGACCCCTGCTTTAAGCAAATATGGTCCATTGTGGTCAGCATCTGGAAACTCTCCCTGAGAAAT
The DNA here is from genome assembly GCF_062004578.1 of Staurois parvus. Taxonomy (NCBI): domain Eukaryota; kingdom Metazoa; phylum Chordata; class Amphibia; order Anura; family Ranidae; genus Staurois; species Staurois parvus. Next base: position 1,665,245 of record NW_028318372.1, read on the forward strand.
GTCACGCAGACAACGTGGAGTGCATGTAGACAGGAATCGGCTGCAAAGAAGCTGCAGGAGATCAACAGCAATGAAATGCCACAAAGCATTTTAAAAAAAGGTGAAAACAAATATTTTATTGTTAAAAATGGCAATTATTTATGCTACACAGTGCTTTAGTAAATGAAGTGTCTTTTTTTTAGGGTTTTCATCTACTTCAAGGAAAACTAAAATGTATTTCCAGGGTAAACACCAATATAAATTAAATAACTCCAGCGCTTACTATGGAGAATAACAAACAAAAAAACCACACATATATAAATACTGTAGCCGCTAGTGCACATAACCCATGTCTCAGTGGGGCAAATAGTAAGAATAAAGGTGAAGAAAAAATGCTGCACTACATCAAAAAAAAAATTGCACAATACCTATGAATCAAAAAATGTGAAAAATAAGAAATGAAATACAAAAATCAAGAATCACCCAAACCAAAACCTGTATTTCCCGGTGTTCACATTGAAATCGCAATATAACATTTACTTGAAAGTAACAGCTGCAAAATGTTTTTGGTTGCAATATTCATATCAATATTCATCTATAGACCAGGATTTTTTTTCTTTTTCTTTTTTCTCAGAAAAAGCTTCAAAATATTGTGATGAAAAGGGAAATTGGTTTCAGCACCCAGAAAGCAATCGGACATGGTCCAACTATACGATGTGCATCACCTTTACCAATGAGAAACTGAAGGTGAGTTAACAGTGTGTGTGTGTGGGGGGGGGGGGGTATGTGTTGATTGTGTCTAAATTAAGAAAATACACCAATCACCCATAACTTTATGACCACTGACAGGTTAAGCGAATAACATTGATTGTCTTGTTACAATGTAATCTAAAATTGGGTGGGATGTATTAGACAGCAAGTAAACATGTTGTCCCTGAAGTTCAATGTATTGAAACCAGAAAAAATGGACTCTGCAGTTTGTTGTGTATGGGGCTGCATAGTTGCAGACCGGTCTGGGTGCACATGCTGACCCCAGTGGTGTATTTAGGTTTTGTGCTGCCCTAGGCAACACAAGAATTGCCCCCCCTTCCACCCCCCATAGAAAGAGCCTGACATTGGCCAAGAGCATACCTGCCCTCTAGTTGAGCCTTCCACTACCATTGCCCCCACACCATCCCCCATGGTGAGAGAGAGAAAGACACTCACCTTTACAGCTCCAGACATCCCCAGGAACGAGAGTCGGGCTGTGCATACACCGTCATGAAACCCGCAGCATCTCTCAGAACCCACCAGGTCCCCATGCTGCGTGTGTCCCTTCTTCCATCCCTTCTTCCAAGGGGCAGTGCTGCCCCCCTTGAAAAATGCCGCTCTAGGCAGATGCCTTGTTTGCCTTGTGGTAAATACACCCCTGGCTGACCCGTGTCCACAGCCAAAAGTGCCTACAATGGACATGTGAGCATCAGAACTGGACCACGGAACGATGGAAGAAGGTGGCCTGGTCTGATAAATCACCTTTTCTTTTGCATCATGTGGATGGCCGGGTGCGTGTGCATCACTTACCTGAGGATGAGATGGCACCAGGATGCAGTATGAGAGGAAGAGAGGCAGGTGGAGGTAGCGTGATGCTTTGAGCAATATTCTGCTTGGAAACCTTGTGTCCTGCAATTCTTATGGATGTTACTCTACCAAAATGAATAAAAAAGTTTGCATTTAGTTCTGCTTTATAGTGGTTGTAAACCCTTAAGTATACCCAGTGAAGTGTCTGGTGATAGACAGAGATGAAATAAATACGCTTAAATAAGTTGTACCTGTTTATCTGTAGCCCTCTCTCCTCTATAGCCATTGAAAGTGCAGAATTTATAAAGCTTGTCAGAACTGTCAGAAAAAAAGTGGGCAGGGAGCTCATTGAGGAGAACCCTGAGAGCTGATTGGAGGAAAGAGACAGCCGCCCCCCCCCCCCTCCACACAGCACACAAGAACAGAGCTGAGGCTGTCTATCTGCTGGAGATCACCCCCCTTCACCATTTTTCTCAGGAAAACTTGTCAGAGGTAATTCATACTGACAGCAGAGGAATGAGGCAGCACACAGAAATGACACTAAGTTCTCTGAATAGAGACAAGCACACACTATAGAGAAATATGTTTTGCTCATATTTCCTGTTTGAGGTTTACAGCCACATTAAGCAAAAGAAAGCCATTTCAACCAAGGTGTCCTATTTGTATTAGCAATCAGCAACTTATTTTGTTCTATTGACTATTGAGCTCATTATTTCGTTTGGCAAAATCTTCACGTAATCCTTTGGAACACCAATACATGCATGGCCAGCCAGATATTTTTCTGTGTCCAGCATTCCTTTAGTTAGTGTTAGCCAAGAAGTATTTTGTACTTTTCTTGGACCTCCTTAAACGTTGGACAAAGATTTCATAAACCTGGCTAGTATCAAGTAGTAATGGAAGTAAACTTGCCAGGGCCGTATCTACAGATCATACTATTCTGGGCAAAAGGGAATGATGATCTTCTGTCAATATTTATGGCAACAACCAGATTATAGGATTATTACTGAGAACATAGAGAGACCACACGCTCTTTTAGAAGCATCACATTGTTTGTTTTTTTGTAGCTAGCACTGAACAGTACTGTAGAGTTATGAAGGGCCTAAAGAGTTTTTGTCTTGAGTTGTCCACAGGTCATGTGACTCCTTCAGTTCAGCTTTATATATTGTATCTGTAAGTTTTGCTCTTAACAAGTATATTTGCAGTGTTGTTTGTTGCATACAGTTCTGTTGGGAATGTTAAAATTGATAATGATCAGTAGGCAGAAGGGTTTGGACGTTCTTAGTTCGAACTGAGGGGTGACCGTTTTTCTCCATTGGGCTGGGAAATGCGCAGCACTACAGTGCAGGGGCGGACTGACCATTTGGAAACTCGGGCGCTGCCTGAGATCCCGGGATCAGTAGGGGGTCCCATGAGTTGCACCTGGTACCTTTTTCATAGGCTTTTTTGAGTTTGGGCAAGGACACAGGGGCCCCATGATTCCCTATTGCCCGGGGGCCCCATGAGTTGTCAGTCCGCCCCTGCTCCAGTGATTGATAAACCACTTCCTCCTCATCTTTAGCAGTAAATGGGGTGGTCACTGCTTATTCTGGTTAGTACTGGTGCCAGGGGCGGACTGACAACTCATGGGGCCCCTGGGCAATAGGGGATCATGGGGCCCCTGTGTCCTTGCCCAAACTCAAAAAAGCCTATGAAAAAGGTATCAGAGGCATCTCAAGGGTCCCCCTACTGACCCCGGGCCCTCGGGCAGTGCCCGAGCTTCCAAATGGTCAGTCCGCCGCTGACTGGTGCTAGAAGAAACTCACCATAGGATTCTTTTGTCCTCTGCTATGGGCTCCAGGCTCCATCTTGTCCAGTTTTCTGTGTTATGAGATTTCAGCAGCTATTTTAGGACGTAGACGTGCTCTTGGTGGATCCTGTGACTAGTTTTTGACGCAGAGCCCTCATAAGATTCTGGCAACCATTTGGGGATGTAGACGTAATTACCAGAGTGAGAAATATAAGTAAGAAAAGGAACCCATTTGGTAGGGAGAGGCAGGCACTGTAATTAGGGACAGGAACATCTTAAAAAGGGACAGGCAGGCTTAGGAATTGGAAAGCCTAGACCTTTGGGATCAAGTGGAAATCCAATAGATTCTGCAAGCCTAAGTGCCAGATACCCTACAGGTGTTCACTAAAAGGATTTTCCAGGCACTGTTAACTTTCAGGGCTTATTGAAGGCAAACTTCATTTGGTCACCTTGTTGTTGGAATGGAAAAGCTTCTAAAGTGTGTCTGTTGGTCATGTTCTATTGCTGTAATCTTCAGTCCTGGGTTAAAAAGCTAAGTTACAAGAAGGATTGGTTGTATTGAGATCTGTCTTTTACACTTCTGCTACCCTGGTTATACCCGGTACAAGTTACCAGAGCAAAAAAGGTCCAGTTACCTAAATAAATACCATTTACTAGATTGTTATGGGTTCTTGATGTAACTGAAGTTAATAGTGACCATGATTTGTACATATGGCAATTACCTAATTGGGGAAAAATGTACTTTTCAATTAAAATTGTTATGCACTGTTGAAACTTACAGAATTAAAGACTGGAATGACTCTTTTGCGCAAGGATGGTCTATGTAATGAATGTCCTCTGTGAGCATATTTAATGAATGTGCCCAGTTTTTTAAAATATACAGTACTTTTAATACTTTCAGAGAAACTACAGTCATTTATACAAAAAAAATAAAAGCCAGCAGCTACAAAGCCAATTATAACATGACAGCAAAATTTGCAGCTTCAACAATAATGTGCAGACTAAAAAAATTCTTGACTGTTACAAAAATACATTAGCATTCATAGAGAATATACCTACTTTTTGTAATCTTGCATATTTTGTACATGATGGGGTCAATTTGCTCACTCATCACTGTATGTCATTTGCTCGTTTGTATGATTGGCACGTTCAATCCACCAAAACTTTTATTGCATGGCTCAGTTAAATTTTATATTAAAATAATCAATTTGTTCATGGCATACCTAATGTAAAAATCAATTTTTCATAATATTGCATTGGTTTTCACTATTTTGCACAATTAGTTCCTAAATGTTGATAATTGTGATGGTTTTATGTGGTAGAGATCTTTTTTTTTTTTTTATCAGATATACCATTTTGAAATAATTTTTGCTTGTCGACTGCGCACTGTAGTTTTACTGCTACAGTGTGGCCTGACTGGGCGCAATCACGTATGTATAAGGGTTTGTTTATTTCCAGGTAGTGGGCACATGCACACATGCGCACCGATACCGCTGTGCTGTCACTGGCTGCAGGACATGCCGATCAGTGGGTCCCGGGCAATGATTCAAGGCCCGTACCAACTGATCAGCAGAGCGGATGACAGGAGAGAGGTCTGTGTTGGTAAGCAACACAGATCTCTACTGACAGCAGGGATATGCCTGTCTGTCTTCCTGCAAAGCAGGGAATGAAAACTGTCACATCCCTTAGTAAGAGCACCACACAGTAAACTCATTAACACTTTGCTAGGCACACAGTTAACCCTTTGATTGCACCAGATGTTAACCCTTTCTACCCAATGACATTATTACAGTGACAGTGCATATTATTAGCACTGTATTAGTATCACTGGAGATGTCAGTGGCAGTTAGTCAGTTCCCACTCAGTGTCAGTTAGTGTCATATTCCCGCCGTACTATCACAGCCCCACTGATCACCGCCATTACTAGTATAAAATTATTTTAGAAAATTATTAAAAATTCCATTATAAAATACCATAATTTTAGATGCTATAACTTTCACGCAACCAATTAATATACTCTTATTGGGATTTTGTTTTTTTTACCAAAGAAATGTAGCAGAATACATTTTGGCCTAAATTTATGAAGAAATTGTATTTTTTTAATTTTTTTTGGATATGTTTTAGCAGAAAGTAAAAAAAATGTTGGTCTTTTTCCATTTATATAATAAAATATAAAAAAATAAAAAACACAGTGGTGATCAAATACCTTCAAAGGAAATCTCTTTGTGTGAAAAAAAATATATAAATTTCATTTGGGTACAACGTTGCATGACGGCCTGTTTACCAGTTAAAGTAGCTCAGTGCTGTATAGCAAAAAATGGCCTGGTCATAAAGGAGGCAAAATGTTTCATGCAAAAACAAAAGATTGCACAACTATATAAAGTGATAATAATAATAAATTAAGCTATATAATATTTATGGGTATGATGTATTGTATACTAAGTGCAGCTGCTCCTTTAAGTGAAACCAAGACTTTAAAGTAAAAAGTATGCAATAAAGGTAAGCACTACTCCTTTAAATGAGTGAAAATGACCCAAAACGTGTATAGACAATAAAATATCAACCATATATAGAGAAATATAAATAAACAGTAGAAAAAAATGTCCAAAATATCACATATTGTCCAAAAAATAAGTAGAAATTCTCCCAAAACACCATGTTCAACGTGTCAGTGAAATAATGATCCTTTCTTTAATGCAGACAGTGTGCTCTACCATGTGTAGTAAGATTGATAATTCACCTGTTAAGTACGCCTTTTCAATGAAGAACATCGACTCCAATCAGGTAGAATTCGCCTGAACAAGTTTACTGGTACAGGTTACAATGTACATCGGACATCTATGGCCAGTAGGGCCTACCAAGCCTTTAAATTAGAACCACCAGGGTGGAGAAGAAATGGATCCGATGACACTTCAAGCGCCAACAAAGGTTCACTCTCAAGGTTGACAAACAATACAATCCCAAGAAAATAGTAGTTTCATAGTTTAGTAAATGTATTTGAAAAGAGAAATAAACAAATAAAACCGTATGCACTCACATTTGGTTGTGTCTGGGAGGCACCAACACACAAAGCATCTGTGGAATAATGGCCGTGCACCACCACTGAGGTGGCATGCATTGCACAGACCAGAACTCTTTCCCTGCAAGTAACGTCAGAAAAACTCGTAGGTGATGACAGTGGCTCAGCCTCAGTGCATTTCGCAAACATTCACCCTCAGGAAGCCTACTATTTTCTTGGGCTTGTATTTACAAAGATAGTTACAGGGGTTGGACAAAATTATGGAAACATCAGGTAAAAGAATGAAATTGTTACCTAATATGGTATTGGACCACCTTTGGCATCCAAGATAGCCTGAATTCTCTTGGGAATTGACAAATATAAGTCTTGGATGGTGGATAATGGAATCCAGTACCACTCTTCATGCAAAAATTGTTTCAGTTCTCGCAGAAATGCCAGAGGCAGAAAACTAGTCTGAACCCTGTTCTCCAAAATTGAGCATAGTGGCTCTATGATATTGAGGTCTGGTGAATGCGGCTCCCAGGGAAGGTGCGTGACTTCATCTGCATGATCATCAAACCACAATTTGACAACCCCAGCTGTGTGAATGGGAGCATTATTGTCTTTGTAAATGGCACTTAATTCGGAAAACAATGTCTGTACCAAGGGGTGCACATGGTCGGCCAGAATGTGTACATAGTCACTGGCAGTGACTCTACCTTTCAAGGTGATGATGGGGCATGCAGAATATCAAGATATGGCTGCCCAAACCATGATTGCGCCCCCACCATGCTTTTACTGTTGGCACAATACTGTCCTGATAAGCTTGGGTGTGTGTTCACCACACATAAACACATCCTGAGGTTGGGAACAGTATAAAGCTCGATTCATTAGACCATGTTATAGTCTTCCATTGATCGATAGTCCATGATATATGGGTGTTGCACCACTCTCTGCTCTTCTGAGTATTGATATCGGTCTCTAGTGGTTTGACAATTGCAGCTGGCCCATGAATGTTTTGCTTATCGAGTTCCCTCACAGTTTTTGTGGACAGGGACTTTGTAAGACGGAGTTTGAGCTCTGCAGCCACTTTTGCAGCAGTTGTTTTCAGTTGTTGGGTGAAAATCCTGTGCAATATGCTTTTGTCTCTTACTGTTAGTTGACCATGTCGACCACACTTATGCTTATCAGATGACATTTTCTGGGAAACCGTATATGCCGTCATAACTTTTGACACTGCTCCTCATATCACGGCAAATAAATCGGCAACTTCAGTCACAGAGGCACTAGCTAAGCAGCACCAACAATTTGCCCTCTTTGAAGCTTAGTAAGCTCTGACATGACTCTGTATTACTAGAGGCACACTCAGTGAACAATGAAAGTGAGGCTTCCCACCTGATAGCTAGGTGTCTCATCACACAGAGGAAGCAAAAGAATGTTACATTCCTTCTGCTATGAACGCGAAACGTGCCATCACTTTCACACCTGCAAACCATATAGTGTTTCCATTTTTTTGTCTAACCCTGTATCTGACTCCTGATTGCCAACGTGGGGCACCCCATGGTGTGATGTTAGCTGCCATTGTAGACTAAAATAGTGACTGTTGCCTCTAATATAGGATTACTGAACAAGAAGACAGCTAAGTGTTTGAAAATATCTCATCCCACTCTTTCATTTTAATTACCTTCATCCTGAGAATTTCAAATATTCATGACACGGTATTAAAAGCTTTATTGACTAGCTTGTGATTGATGTTCATTTTGCTTCAATTCCAATAAGCTATAAAACTTGGAGCTTGATTTGTCATTGTTCCATCACTCATGAAGTCACATGGAGTTCCACAGCAATTATATACAGGATACATACATAGTGTCCCCTGCGTTAGCGTGTCTAGGAAACCTCCCAATATAATATAAATGGTTTGGAATAATGAAGTATAGGAGTGGTCGGAGTCATCTAGCACCTGCTGATGCAAATCTCGTTTTCCATTCCAAATGCACTTTTCATGAGCTCCATACAAAGCCCTAATGGGCTGACACGCATACATTTTTCTGGGTAATTAAATGCATTTAAACATATTAAAGTAGCACATGCAGTGTCTGAGTCATCGTCTCTGAGGCCGATGGTGCTGCGCTGTTTGTTGGAAATGGATATCTTCCTTGTCATTCCCTTTGGAAAAGAGATTTGGCAAGAATTAAATATAGTTTCCTGGGAGATTGGGAAAGAAATATCTGTACACTGAGCTGTGATAGAGCTCTGCCCATTATTTACCCTTACAAATAACTTACTGCAAGTGAATTCTGTTGGAAATACCAACCATCTTAAAGGGCGAATCTGTCTACCCACAACTTAGAGTTCGGTTTGTGGTAGATGCAGAAGATAATTGAGGAAATTGGAAAATAGCACTGGACCTGTAAAGTCATCTTAGTGGTATTGCTTTCGTAAAGTATGGATGTTGATGTAAAAGACCTAGTTTTCAGGGCAGGCAGCTTCTACACCCCAGCAGGGCCGGATCTAGGGGGGTGCTGGGGTAGGCTATGCCCCCCAAGATTTTAGTTGTGCCCCCCCTTCCCCCCAGGTCTCATCCACTGATCCAAGAGCCAGTCTGATGTAGACAGCTGATGTAAGGAGGCACTCTGATGGGGACAGTCCATGTAAGGGGGGCACTCTGATGGGGATAATTGATCATATGTAAAGGTTCACTCTGATGGGGACAATTGATGTAAGGGGGACTCTGTTAGGGGCACTAATGTAAGGGAGTACTCCAATGGGGACACTTGATGTAAAGGGGGCACTCAGATGGGGACACTGATATAAGGGGACACTCTGATGGGGACACTGATGTAAGGGGGCACTCAGATGGGGATACTGATATAAGGGGGCACTCAGATGGGGATACTGATATAAGGGGGCACTCTGATGGGGACACTGATGTAAGGGGGCACTCAGATGGGGACACTGATATAAGGGGACACTCTGATGGGGACACTGATGTAAGGGGGCACTCAGATGGGGATACTGATATAAGGGGGCACTCTGATGGGGACACTGATATAAGGGGGCACTCGGATGGGGACACTGATATAAGGGGGCACTCAGATGGGGACACTGATGTAAGGGGGCACTCTGATGGGCACCTGATCTAAAAGGGGACTCTGCTGAGTAGTCATGATGTAAAGAAGGACTCTGATGAGGACTCCTAATGTAAAGGGGAACTATGCTAGGGACATCTGATATAAGGGGACACAATTTCTGTTTATTCACCCTAATCTAATGTCAACCTAATACATACTAATGTTTCCCAGGTCGTGACACTTTGTGACAGACTGTCAGTGACTTACAGTGTTGACATTATGCTCCCTGACTTTTTTTTACTGCACCCCCAGATCAGATAGGCTAGATCTGGCCCTGCACCCTAGATAATCTTCACAGTTTCCTTGGTTTGTAGTGTAATGTAGCACAAATGTATATTGAAGCACTACACAACTGCTAAAAGGTCCAAATACAACTTTATTCCAATAAAAGTCAGGGGGATTCCCTCAGTACTTGCAAAGCTTGGGACACTGATTTTACACATGCCTTAGATCTTACACACAAACTTTGATCCCAATGGTGCAGAATGCCTACCTACCTTACTGCATGAAATTTCTCCATCTATCTCATACACATTTCCTGGACATGCCCTGTCGATTCATACTTTTGGAAGCAAGCACACTCTATCAATGCCAAGGTATTAGGAGGCACACCAGACTTCTCAGTTGCTCAATATTTGCTACACTACATGTCCATCACCAAATACATATACAGTATCTATATATATATTGCTCAAAAGTATAGCATCAAGTCAATGAAACTCCTGGGATATTGATCTGGTCAGTTAAGTAGCAGAGGGGGTTGCTAATCAGTTTCAGCTGCTTTGGTGTAAATTAAATTAACAGGTGCACTAGATGGGAAACAATGAGACAAACCCCAAAACAGGAGTGGTTTACAGGTGGAGGACACTGATATTTTTTCCCTACTCATCTTTTCTGACTGTTTTTAACTAGTTTTGCTTTTGGCTAGGGTCAATGTCACTACTGGTAGCATGAGGCAATACCTGAACCCTACAGAGGTTGCACAGGCAGTCCAACTCCTCCAGGATAGCTGGACAGGGCCATAGAAGGTCCTTAACCCATCAGCAGGACCAGTATCTGCTCCTCTGTGCAAGGAGGAACAGGATGCGTACTTCCATAGCCCTACAAAATGACCTCCAGCAGGCCACTGGCGTTAATGTCTCTGACCAAACAATCAGAAACAGACTTCATAAGGGTTGCCTGAGGACCCAATGTCTTCTAGTGGGCCCTGTGCTCACTGCCCGGCATCATAGAGCTTGATTGGCATTTGCCATTGAACACCAGAACTGGCAGGTCCATCACTGGCACCCTGTGCCTTTCACAGATGAGAAACAGACGTGAAAGGGTCTGGAGAACGTTTTGCTACCTGTAACATCATTCAGCATAACTGTTTTGGTGGTGGGTCAGTGATGGTCTGAGGAGGTATATCCATGGGGGGATGCACAGACCTCTACAGGCTAGACAATGGCACCCTGATTGCCATTAGGTATCGGGATGAAATCATTGGACCCATTGTCAGACCCTACACTGGTGCAGTGGGTCCTGGGTTCCTCCTGGTGCACGACAATGCCCGGCCTCATGTGGCGAGAGTATACAGGCAGTTCCTGGAGGATGAAGGAATTGATACCATTGAATGGCCCCCACGCTTGTCTGACCTAAATCCAATAGAAAACCTCTGGGATATCATGTTTTTGGTCCATCTGACACAGACTGTCCAGGAGCTTAGTGATGCCCTGGTCCAGATCTGGGAGGAAATACCCCAGGACACCATCCGTAGTCTCATTAGGAGCATGCCCTGATGTTGTCAGGCATTCATACAAGCACGTGGGGGCCATACAAACAACTGAGAACCATTCTGAGTTGCTGCAATGAAATTACAGCAAAATGGACTAGCCTGCTTCATAATTATTTCACTTTGATTTTCGGGGTGTGTTTTGTGTGTCTATTAGCAAATCATTCAGGCCCTATTTACATTTCTGCATTAGGCCAATATGTTCATTACACATGGCAACACCTTACATACTGTACGTTCATGCATTGTGGTGCTATTCATTTCAAAAAGCCCCCTAGTGTCCTAAATCGATGTTGCAGTACGTTGCAGCATAACATTAGTGACCTATAGGCATACACTGGTAGACACATCTTTTCTAGCTCCGTCATGCTGTTCCAACTGCCCGTGATCGATTGTGCAGCAGATTGGAAATCTATTGCTAGCTGATGCAACAAATGACTCCCTATGGTAGGTGTAAGCAATTTCATAGAGGGTGATGACAATTAGTTGCACACAGAGCACAGTGCATGATTGTGTATCTCACATCTTGTGAACCATTTTGTTCCATCGATTAGAGGTCATGCTCCATTCTCTGTAATTGTTCTAATAGTATACTGTACATCAAGTCTACAGTATGGTGGATCATGGGCTTCACTACAGAACTTGTTCTGCTGCTCGATGTCCGCAGTTTGATGACCAGCATTGCAATTGCAGACTCTGGACTCTGACTTCAATGCATCCCGAGGAACTGTGTGAATAAGAGCATGTCACCTAGTGCTGGGAGTGGAGCACACAGTACACCACCCCTACATTAGTGGTGTCACTAGAAGGAAAAATGTCCCAGTGTCGGTATTGTCATTAGAGGAATAAAAAGTGACCCTGCACCAGGGGTGTCGCTGGAAGGAAAAATACTCCTGGCTCTGTGGCTTCACTGGATAGAAATATGCTCCTGCATCTGTGATGTCACTGGATGGGAAAATACCCCTGTGTCTGTGGTGTCACTGAATGAAAATTATCTCTGTGTCCATGGTGTCACTAGATGTAAAAATAATCCTGCATCCATGGTCTCACTGGATAGAAAAATGCCCCAGTGTCTATAGTGTTTCTTGATGAAAAAATGCCCCTGTGTCCGTGGTGTAACTGGATGGAAAAATTCCCCTGTGTCTGTGGTGTCACTGGATGGAAAAATGCCCCTGCATCTTGTGCGTCGCTTAATGGAATGATACCACTGTATTCGTGGTGTCACTGGATGGAGAATTATCTCTGTGTCCATGGTGTCGCTTGATGTAAAAATGACCCTGCATCCATGGTGTCACTGGATGGTAACAATCCTCTGCATCTGGGGTGTCACTGTATGGTAAAAAGTCCCTGCATCTGGGGTGTCACTGTATGGTAAAAACTCCCTTCATCTGGGGTGTCACTGTATGGTAAAAACTCCCTGCATCTGGGGTGTCACTGTATGGTAAAAAGTCCCTGCATCTGGGATGTCACTGTATGTTAAAAACTCCCTGCATCTGGGGTGTCACTGTATGGTAAAAAGCCCCTGCATCTGGGGTGTCACTGTATGGTAAAAAGTGTCTGCATCTGGAGTGTCACTGTATGGTAAAAAGTGTCTGCATCTGGGGTGTCACTGGATGGTTAAAAGCCCCTGCATCTGGGGTGTCACTGTATGGTAAAAAGCCCCTGCATCTGGGGTGTCACTGTATGGTAAAAAGCCCCTGCATCTGGGGTGTCACTGTATGGTAAAAAGCCCCTGCATCTGGGGTGTCACTGGATGGTTAAAAGCCCCTGCATCTGGGGTGTCACTGTATGGTAAAAAGCCCCTGCATCTGGGGTGTCACTGTATGGTAAAAAGCCCCTGCATCTGGGGTGTCACTGTATGGTAAAAAGCCCCTGCATCTGGGGTGTCACTGTATGGTAAAAAGCCCCTGCATCTGGGGTGTCACTGTATGGTAAAAAGCCCCTGCATCTGAGGTGTCACTGTATGGTAAAAAGCCCCTGCATCTGGGGTGTCACTGGATGGTTAAAAGCCCCTGCATCTGGGGTGTCACTGGATGGTTAAAAGCCCCTGCATCTGGGGTGTCACTGGATGGTAGTGTGAATGGATGAAAAAAATGCTCCTACATCCATGATGTCACAAAAAGAAAAGATCAATGATGTCACTGGAAGGGAAAACATGCCCTTGTATCTATGGTTTAACTGCATCCGCAGGGCTACTGTAAGGTAAAACAGCAACTGCGTTGGTGTCAATGAAAGGAAAATGTCCCTGCGTCAGCGGTGTCAGCCTGAAGAGGACTGATTTGGTGGGGGTATAATTGGGGGAGGGAAGTGGGAAAGGTCAGGACTTTGAAGTGGGATCTGCAGTAGATTTCTTTTCAGAGGGCGTTTGACAGGAGGTGAGAAGGTGTTCTGTTGCTTCCTCAGTACCTGTGTTAACCCCTAAAAGCCTGCACTGCCATGCCACAACTGGCGAAGCATTGCAGCCACAACATGTGTACACCCTTGTTTGCAGCCTTTTGCAGCTTAATGGGGGGGGGGGTCGGTTTATGTGGTAAAAATGCAGCACAGCCATGTGTTTTTACTGCCCCCTCCCAAACCACAAGTGTAAGTGAACCCTGAGGAAGACAGGATGGCTATAAGGGAATAAGGGAGAGAGGGAGGGGTGGAGGGGAGCTCTAGGGCTAACTTGTCCCCCCCACCTTTATGTACTCATGGTGCAGACCCCCTCAGCATGGCAGCTGCCCAGGAATGGAGGCAGCTTTGTCTTCTTCCCCTCTCCCAGTCATATGATATGTCACATGACAAGGGGAGATAGGAAGAAGGGCAGTGTGCCCTCACTCTCTGGCAGGCACCTGTGCTGAGAAGGAAGAGTCAAGGGATTTAGCACCGGCACTGCCTGGAAGGACAGAGCAGAATCCTCCATCCAGCAGCTACTGCAGCCCTGCATTGTGCTCCATTCTGAGTGACAGGAGTGATGGCAGCATCACTCCTGTCATCAGGGCCAGGGCAAGGGGTGGGCAGGGGGGGCAGCTGCCCAGGGCACTGTGTTAACATGTGAGGTGGGGGGTACCACAAGACGACTGGGGGACGGAATTTGTGTTGGGAGGGGGAATTTGGGAAGCAGGGAGTAAGATATGTTCTAGGAGGGGAAATTGAGGTGGTGTGCTAGGAGTGGTGATTTGGGAGGATTTGTGTTGGGAAAGGGGATGAGGATTTGTGCTAGCAGTGGGGATTTTGAGGGGGTTGTGCAAAAAAGGTGATATGTGAGCGTTTTGTGCTAGGAGGGATTTTTTTTTAAGGGGAGGGGGTTTGTGCTGCTAGTAGGGATGATTGAGATTATTTGTGGTAGGAGGGGACATTTTTTTGGTGGGGGGTGGGATTTTTGCTAGGATAAGGGATTGCGGGAGGAGATTTGGAGTGGAGGGAGAGGATATTTTGCTCGGATTGGGAAATTTAAGGAGTAGAGGATTTGTGCTAGGAGGGGGAATTGTCTTTTTTTTGGAGGGGGGGGGGATTTGTGCTGGGGGCATATGGAAAAAGAGATGTTATTCAGGCATCTAGAGAGTGGAGTGTTGGCAATCTCTCAGTGCTCACCTCTCTACATAGCAACACTGTGCCCCTTCTGCCCCCATCCCCACCTTGATCTCACCAATGGTTTTAGAGTCTAAAAGCATTTCTTCCTTCATGGAAAAAAACAATGCATTTCAGGTACTAAAAACTTACCCCCTTCGTCGGGTCTTTCAGTGTTTCATTAGTTGCTGGAAAAAGCCTTGAGATGAGATAACTGATCCAGGGAATATCCAATTGTCTTCTGGGGGATTGAGAAGAAAAATTTTTGCCAAGAATTTGTTAAAATATTTAAAGTGGACCTGCTGAAGCAAATTGGGCCATGCTCTAGAGGAGAAGTTTTTTGCCTTCCTCTAGATCAGTGGTCCCTAACTTCCTCAGCACTAGGGATCTGCCTCATGGAAGACAACCCTTTCAGAGACTGGGGGGGGGGGGGTTCAATAAATGCAGCCCAATCATCACCTACCACTCCATAAGAGTCTCTGTGCAGCCAAACCTCTCTGCCAATGCTCTGCATTTGCTGCTACTCCCCAGCGCCAGCACTACCACCCCAGGTCCACCAAAGCCCTCCAGGCACTAGACCACCCACATGGAGCGTGCAACCCAATCGTCACCTGCCATAGGTGTCTCTGTGCAGCCAAACCTCTCCAACAATGATCTGCAGTCGCTGCTACTCCCCAGCACCACCACCACCGCCCCAGGTCCACAAAAGCCCACCAGGCACTAGACCCCCACTTGGAACATGCAACCAAATCATCACCTGCCATAGGAGTCTCTGTGTATCCAAACCTCTCGACCAATGATCTGCAGTCGCTGCTACTCCCCAGCACCACCACCACCGCCCCAGGTTCACCACAGCCCGCCAGGCACTAGACCCCCACATTGAACATGCAACCCAATCGTCACCTGCCATAGGAGTCTCTGTGCATCCAAACCTCTCCACCAATGATCTGCAGTCACTGCTACTCCCCAGCACCAGTACCACCACCCCAGGTCCATCACAGCCCACCAAGCACTAGACCCCCCCACATGGAGTGTGCAACCCAATCGTCACCTGCCATAGATCTCTCTGTGCAGCCAAACCTCTCCACCAATGATCTGCAGTCGCTGCTACTCCCCAGCACCAGCATCACCACCCCAGGTCCATCACAGCCCACCAAGCACTAGACTTCCACATTGAGCATGCAACCCAGATCCTCCACATGCACACCCCACAGCTCTTCCATGGGAATCCAATACTGCCACCAACCCAATAAGGGGTGGAGCCCAAGGGAACATACGTGGCCGAACATACAGATCAAGCCTCACACACGGCCCACCCCTAGCTTCCCAAACAAGCCACAGTCCGGCGCACTGCTCTGTGGCCCAGGGTTGGAGACCTCTGCTCTTGATCAACTTTGGGTATATAATTCTGCGTATGGAGTGCCCGGGGTCAGTAGGGGGCCCCATGAGATGCCCCTGGTACCTTTTTCATAGGGTTTTTTGAGTTTGGGCAAGGACACAGGGGCCCCATGATCCCCTATTGCCCAGGGGCCCCATGAGTTGTCAGTCCGCCCCTGGTATGGAAGTTTTATTTATTTTGTTTATTTATTCTGTTTATTTTGTTTTATTTTTCTGTTGGTTGAACTTGATGGATTTTCTTCAACCAGAATAAAGCTACACATTATGCAATTTTCTTTAGATTTGCCTTCAACTATGTAGTACAAAGGCCTGCTTGATTACATACAATTTGAAAGTGTTGAGGTTTGACCTCATATTATGTGGTTTTGGTAAATCTGAAGGAAATTTTACAAAAAAAAATTGTATAATGTATGTATAATGGCTACACATAGTCATGTAACTGGTTGAACTAGATGTGCTTGTGTCTTTTTTTCAACCTATATAATTATGAAATGATAGATAATGTTTGTGAAGAAAAGTATCTGTAAAAGCTATTTTGACAAAAAAAAAAAGTATTACAATATTTTTGAATCTATATTCCACACAGCAGTCTGGGACACAGGGGGGCTCATAGGGAGGAAAAGGCTCAGGGATGCAAATGGTTAACCCTTTGAGGACCAAGGGACGTATTTGTCCCATGTTTTTAATTGAGTGTATCATCTGATTAAGAACTTAAAACTATTTTTTTTTTTTTGGTTTGAGTCAAAATATTAATTCTTATCAACAAACAACAAATGGATCTAGCTTTTTGTCAATTATTTCATGAAATGGCTTAGTTACAGCAACTGAAGTGTACGAACTTTAAAAACAAAAAAATGTATTCTTTTGGCGCTCCAAAATCTTACGGTCCTCAAAGGGTTAAGCCCTTTAACCCTTCCAACTTAAAAGACGATATGTAAATGTAGATTTAAGGCCACATTCTGGTGACATGCAGAATAGAGATGAAGTGTATAATATTTGTGCTGTTTTACAGCCTATCGTTTGTTTAAAGCCATTTTGTACCTATTAAATCTCAGTTCTTCTCTGAGAACGCCGTATGAATCACGATTATTTGTTGGGACACAAAACACTTCTTTTTATTCATCAGCCGATCCCAGGCACAACAAGAGCTCGCAGTGACTGGCAATGTAGACAGGTGTTTGCATCTCTGTAAATCAGGAATATGCTTAACGCGATAACGTCAGCCAAGTTTGCCAATTATTCAGCGGCACTGCGTTCAGAACAAACTGATTTGCAGCCTTAAAAAGGTAGCACTTGGGGATAAGACACATTACTGCAATAAAAAAAAAGATTATTGCAACAAAAACTGCCTGCTTACAACATAATACAACACAAGTCAGCAGACAGAAAACATCAGTTCCTTGTCATGAATTTTAGATTAAATTGGCGTACGTTTAGGGTTCTATTTATAAAGGATTGCTGTGTGATTTGCATATTGGTTTTACATTTTACTGTATTCGGCAATCATTTCAAAGAGGGCTGAACCACCAGCAATACAAGACAAGAAAAACCTGTACATATGTGGAACTTTTAACCACGTGCCATCTGCCCTATAGTAGAAGTACTGCTACAGGGCGGCACGGCTGTGCAAAATTATGTATATAAATGTGATTTGCATTTCGGGGTAGGGACCGCGTGCACCGCCCTGCCAGCGCCACTATTAGCAGCTGGGGATGTCAATCACTGGGTCCCGGCCGGCGATTCTTGGCCAGCACTTGGTGATCATCAGCAAAAGCTGACAGGGGAGAGACCTGTGTGTACTCCTGAAGTCACATGACATGACGTAACGCGTAGGGTTTGCCGATGTCATCAAGCCGCAAACTGGAAGTGCACGTGCCGCCATTTTGGATAAGGGATCCATGCACTTTTATTCAACAATGATACTGTATAGTGAGTCTTTGATCCTGTAGTGTCCCAGGTGGGCACTTTTAAATGTGAGTGTATTTTGATTAGTATTTTAATAACGTTGGTTGTATTTGGCTATACTTCACTATATGGAGCATTTTTTTCATGTCTGTGGAGCGTTTTGGAGATTTTAAGTGCTGACGGTGGTGAAGATCTCTGTACCAGTTCACCCTCCCAGGTTAAAGGGAAAGGCATAGTTTGACCTGAGAATACGGGTCAAACCTGAAGATGAGTGTAAAAGTGTGTCAGAGGTGGATAAGCACTGAGGGCTGACACAGGAGCACCGTATATGTGTATGCAGTAGTGTGATCACAGATCCACTTGGAGCACAGCGGATTTAAAGGGACGGTTCACCAGCATTTTGAGACCATAATATTGGGACACTTGTTGATGGTATATTTGGAACACGATGCACAGGAGATATACCGCACAAGCACATATGAAGATATTGGAGTGTTAAAGGGACAGTTCACTATTTTGTAGGTTCATTTGGTATTTGTATACACTATTCATTTAGCACTGGTCAGGGGCGGACTGACCATTTGGAAACTTGGGCACTGCCCGAGGGCCCGGGGTCAGTAGGGGGCCCCATGAGATGCCCCTGGTACCTTTTTCATAGACTTTTTTGAGTTTGGGCGAGGACACAGCGGCCCCATGATCCCCTATTGCCCAGGGGCCCCATGAGTTGTCAGTCCGTCCCTGGCACTGGTATATGCAGTTTTTGGATATTTATGTATATGTGTTGATATTTATTTTGATGTAGCACATGCAGTATTATTGTCATGAAGCACAATTTTCTGTTTTCACTATTCACATATGCACGTTGGATTTATTTAGCAGCGTATTTGAGTTTATAGTACTGTGCTGCATTTTTTTTTTTTGATTTAGGGTTTACATGTGGGAACGCAATGCATGCTAGCTGCAATACTTGTTTCGTAGGAGGTCCATTGCACTGAAGGTTTCTCATATTATTATTATTATACAGTATTTATAAAGCGCCGATAGTTCACTCAGCGCTGTACATTACAAAGGGGGACAGAACATGTGACAGAACAATAACAATACAATGCAAAACATGAGGGGATCGAGGGCCCTGCTATACAGGTCTCTCTCCTGTCAGCATGGACATGCTGCTTTTTACCCCCCTCTCAGCAGAGAGATACAAAGCAGCATGTCTCCCAAGTAAAACAGCACATAGTACACATAGTAAAATACACACAGCACACAGTTAACGCCCCAAATGTTAACCCCTTCCTGCCCAGTGTCATTAGTACAGTGTCACTGCTTTTTATTAGCACTGATCACTGTATTAGTGTCACTGGGGATGTCAGTGGCGGCTAGTTCCCACTCAGTGTCAGAATGCCCACCGCAGTCCCACAGTCCTGCTATAAGTCGCCATTACTAGTATAAAAAAAAATAAAAATTCCAATATATATACTGCCATTTGTAGACACTATAACTTTCATGTAAACCAAATTAATATACAATTATTGGGATTTTTTAAACAAATACATTTTGACCTAAATTTATGAAGAAATTTGATTTTTTTTTTTTTTTTTATTGGATATAGTTTATAGCAAAAAGTAAAAAATATAGCTTTTTTTTCAAAACTGTCTGCCTTTTTTTGTTTATAGCGCAAACAATTAAAAACACAGAGGCGATCAAATACCACCGAAATAAAGCTCTATTTGTGGCAAAACAATTACATCAATTTAATTTATGTACAGCGTTGCATGACCGCACAATTGTCAGTTACAGTAAAGCAGCGCCGTATCCCAAAAAATGGCATGGCCAGGAAGGGGGCAAATCCACTGGAGGGCAAGTGGGTGCCAAAACTAAGGGAAAAATATTTCTACATTTTTTTTATTACTTGAATGAAAATATGAAAACAATTTAATATGAAAATATAATGAAAAACTTTCAATAAGCAGTTGTGTCCTACATTTAAACAATCATGTATCCTAAAATTGCAAAACATCACTTTTTCCCCCTAATCTAATTACAACCTTAATTTAATTACATCCTTATCACATTACGGATCCAAATATGCTGTATGGGTAATTAAATAGCTCCAGTAAAATTTCATTAAAGTGGATAGGGTACAGGTGATGTCTTGTTCTTCAATGCATTTCAAGAGCCCTTCAGTACGTTCATAAAAAAAGATTTTAGTTATATTTTTTACTTGGTTCTGGTACATTAAACGTCCCTCGTATGTACACCTTTTTTCTGTCTATCAAAATGAGGATGTGGTGCCATTTGCTCAGCCATCAATCCTTCTATATATACACCAAACAATTGTAACTTTATGACCACCCATGTTCAGTCCTTGCTACAGGTTTTCCTAGCTGTAGCTTAAAATGCAACTAAACCCATTCTGAAATAAGTCAGACTGAATGTACAGTAATCTTGAAGCTTTATTAAGAAAACAGGTTGTGGTGAAACTATTGAAAAAACAGGTAATAAATACATACAATCAATGTATGAAGCATACAGAAAGTACAATGATATGATTAGACTGTAGATGGCAAGCCCATGCCGACCAGCAATGCTGCCCGTAGGGAATGTAAGTTCAGTTCACAACATGTGCTGCAGAGAATGTTACCCGGCTCCTTTCCCTCATTTCTTAAGATGAAGTCTGAACTCCCAAGATGCACCTGTTTCTTTTTCATAGAATAAAGGAGTTTTATTAATTAAGACTAAACAGTCTCTAGTCTTTGTAAAATGGTGAATTTATTCTGGTCTCCATCTAGTGGCCGAATGTAATATTGCGGGCAGGTCAGGCTTAATGAATTTCCCAGCTGGTGGCAGAACAATCCACCTAATGTCATGGTGTAGTCTGAAGTTTCCTGCCTGTGAAATTCTTACCTCCTTGTTGCAGTGGTTCTGCTAGACCTGTGATTCTATTCACATTTGTTGTTGGCTTCTGTGTTCACCTATGGGTGTTGCCTGCTCTACTGTGGATTTTTATACCCTTTCCCTTCTATCACCTCCTGGGCCGCCTCCCTGTCTGCTTCCCTTTATGAGACATGCTCTGTGCAGCCCGGGCTGCCTGAACAACTTCCCAGTTTCTCTGAGCACCTGGTTTGCTTTACATTACTTGTATTCTGTGTCTGACTTCTTACCAATACCAATCCCGACTTTGTCTACCATTTTTGCTTGCCTGTACTGAACTTGGCTTGTTTTCCTGATCCTTATCAATCTCCTAAAATCTGTACTCTGCATACGTGAGTGGTCTCCGCATTGTCAGCTGGGCGTACCTGGGGGCCATGACCTGTTTCCAGTTTGCTGCAAGTGCATCCCCACCATCAAGGGCCCTGATGAAGAAGCAGACTGTGGCTTAGACTCCGTGCCCTGGGGAACTTCGAGTTTGCTTTCTATAAGGGCTTAATGCCACAGAAACTTGACAACCAATAGGAGTGTGTCCCTTTTTTGCCACCAAAACAGCCCTGACTTGTCAAGGCATTGACAACACAAGACTCCAGAGATTGTGCTGTGGTATCTGGCACCAAGCCATCAGGTGCAGATCCTTTAAGTCCTGTAAGTTGTAAGGTGGAATCTGCATGGATTGGACTTGTTTTTCCAGCACATGCCACAGATGCTCAGTTGGACTGAGATCTAGAGGCCAAGTCAACATCTCAAACTCATTGTTGTGTTCCTCAAACTGTTCTTGAACCTTTTTTGCAGTGTGGCAGGACATAATCTGCTAAAAGAGGCCACTGCCATCAGGAAATACAGTTCCATGAAGGGGTGCACTTGGTCAGCAACAATGTTTAGGCAAGTGATACGTGTCAAAGTACCATCCACATGAATGGCAGGACCCAAGGTTTCCCAGGAGAACATTGTTCAAAGCATCACACTGCCTCCACAGACTTGCCTTCTTCCCATAGTGCATCTTTTTGCTATCTATACCCCTGGTAATCAATACGTACACACCCAGCCATCCACATGATATATATATTATATATATATATATATATAGATTGTGCATTCACATCAGTCCCTAACCCTCAAGGGGCGTACAATCTAAGGACCCTAACTCACATTCATACATACACATACTAGGGTCAATTTAGACAGGAGCCAATTCACCTACCAGCATATCTTTGGAGTTTGGGAGGAAACCGGAGTACCTGGAGAAAACCCACACAGGCACAGGTAGAACATGCAAACTCCAGGCAGGTGGTGCTGTGGTTGGGATTCGAACCCAACCCAACTATTATGACTTATACACTTGCACATGATTTTCAGCTTGAGCCACTGAGTTCTGTGAACAGACCATTTTTGTAGCAGGAGGGAAATAGAAACCAGAAAAATGTGAAACCAAACATCCCACCTTCTCACTGGTTATTGGAATAAATGTACACCAGATTTCGTAACTGCCTGGCAAAAATAATAATAGAAATAGTTTTTAAATGTTTTTTTTTGTCCTGTCCATAATAAATGAAGAAAATATGTACAAAGCCACTAAAATCCCTTTAATGTCTGCGTTTCCTTCCAGAATGCCTACATCCTTTACTACATGGCAATAGTCGGACATGCCCTGTCTATTGTCTCCCTGCTAATTTCCCTTGGAATTTTCTTCTACTTCAAGTAAGTGCCACCGGAATGCATAATTTCGATTTTAATTGTTTTTGATTTCCAGGGTTACATATTAATGAAAAACTGAGGGGAGGAATACTGATTTGTGTGGAAATGGAATTTGTTCACTAGCTAATGTAAGTCACATCTTATTTTTCTCTACAGTCTTAATACCCAAAACACAAAGCTCATTTTGAACTCCAGACAGTCTTCAGAACTTCATACGCACAGATGTGGATGACTCAACTTTTGTAATGTCGTAGATTATGCAGGGGTGTTGTGAGTGCAAGGTGGTGCCCCAGCACTTTTTTTCCAGAGGCATATTAATTAGGAGGTGACACTTAGTAAATTCAATGTCCACCTGACTTCTAGTCATATCCTGGAACCCCCGTGTACATTTTTTGTTTTTTCTTTTATATTTGCCCCTTTTCCAGTAGTCGTAAGGCTGATCACATGATGCACAGGATCTTCTTCCTCATATGGTCTTATCCAGCGATGGGCAGTCTTTGATGATGCAGAGCGTGGTGTTGACATGATGACGTCTGCCAGGGCTGCTGTTAGAAGTCACAGGATCTTCTTTCTCATATGGTCTTATCCAGCGATAGGAAGTCACTGGGCCCCATTCAGCCAACCCGACAGCCCCCCCCCCCCCCCACACACACACACAGTTTTCTATGCTTCAGTTATGAATGAACATAGTGAGTGATCGGTAATGAACACTCATTGTGTTCATTCAGGAAAGAAGAGGGCTAGTAGATGTGACATATTTACCGTCTCCCAGCGTCCATCCAGAAGGATCCTATTGTGTGTTTGCAGCTGCTGTGGGAAGGAGAGGAGGGAAGTTGATGCGGTGGTGGGGGCACACATGGGGGCCCGGGCATCAGGGGAAAATGTATGGTGCACAGTGAGGGTGATGGGTGAGGCAGGGGAAGGGGATATATCCATAACCCCTATAACCTATCCATGGCACTGACGTCTGCACAGCTCACTGCGTCATTATATGTGAATGTAGGGTGATGTGGTCATCCTGCGCTCACTGGAAGCCCTCAGTCTTTTAAGTTGAATGACTTTGGACATCCATCAGCCCAAAAGACTAAGGACATCTAGCGCCCTAAACTATTATAGTAGGGGAAATCATCTGGAAGGAGGGGAGTATAGCAGCCAGAACTCATTTTTAAAATCTTCACTTCCAAAGTGAAAATATTTAAAAAAAAAAATAAAGCCTGTAGTTGGGCTTTTACCATTGGTAGCTGAAAGGTAGATAACAATAGTGCTATACCCCTAATAGTGTTAATATATGTAGAAATATTTAAAGGATAACCCCCAACACCCTTTGCCAAGCCAGCACATTGAAACAAACTTGTCTTCTAGCAAACCATGATACACAACCATTGAAAGTTTGTGCTATTGTTAGTTAGTTATTTACATGATGCATGGTTTTGGAAGTGTTTCACACTATTTCGTTGTGGGGGGGGGGGGAGTCATTGTTTGAAAAAAGGTAAAATGTAGGATGCCCAGATTGGGGTGACCTACATTACAGAAATATATATTGCTCATTATGTCTGTTTGTATTACTGTATTAAGGAAAGGAAAAATAAAAAATATTTTTTTCATCTTTGTTGGTTTCCATTTTCATCTAAAGGAAGCTCCAAGCTCCTTTTCTAATACTAGCCAGGCTGTCCTTAGCTGACATAACCTGTTTATTACAGAGTTCAATAGCTCAAACGTATGTTTGCCTAAATGTGTATGTCAGAGCAGTGAGTCCTCCCACTTGCCTACCTGTGAACGTGTGTGAAGGAAGAACAGCAGCTGGAATGGCCAGATATGCATAGCTACACTTAAGAAACTGAGACCATATTATATATGATTTAACCAAGTTTATTAACAGTGAAACAAAACCTATCCAAATGACTGCAAAAAGTATGCATAGTAAATGTGAGCAAACGTGAAGATACAAGTGAACAATAAACCAGGTGACAAATACCTAGCGAGCAACTATAGTAACCTACAGTAGCAGAAAGCCTAACCAACAATACTGTATATAAAATGGGGGACATTGATCAACCTGGTAAAACTGGAGGTGTAGGGAACAGTCAGGAAAGGGGAACCAGGACTGAAATAAGGAACAAGGAGAACAAGTACAAAGCAGCAGAGTAAAGGATATAGATATAATAGAGCAGGCTCAAGCAGGAATCAGGCACAGGATTAATGGCAAGCAGAGCAAAGCACTGACACACAAGGGAATAGTAGAGGAGGAACTAAATACCCTTTCAACAGCCAGCATCAGGTGGAAACACCAGAACCATAGTGCCATTAGCAAGTGATCCAGATTAGGAAGGAAGGAGAAAAAAGAGAGATGAATAGATAGATAGATAGATAGATAGATAGATAGATAGATAGATAGATAGATAGATAGATAGATAGATAGATAAAATGTTGAAATAGAATTGGTCATAAAGAAATAAAAGCATACTTGATAAATAATTCAAATGTCACCCATGTTTTGTGTTTTAGGAGCCTAAGCTGTCAGAGGATTACACTTCATAAAAACTTGTTTTTCTCCTATGTCCTGAATTCCTTGTTTACTATCGTCCATCTTACAGCTGTGGTCCCAGATTTGGACCTGGTGAAAAGAGACCCGGTAAGCATTTAGCCTTTTAGTATGTTCAAAAAGAAAATGTCCAGCTCTCATTTATTGCTAATCTTTATTCTTCTGAGAGATTTCTATATACTCCTTTTTTTAAATAAATAAACATTGGATACACGACACAGGATTCCCTAAGCAGAAAGAGTTAGCTAAAGCTTTCCTTGCAGCACTGCGTAGTCTGATTTAAGGTGTAACTAATGGTAAAATAAAACAAATTATATTTGTGATGCATTCTGTTCATAGAATTAATAAGGCAGTTTAACGTAGGTAACAAAACAATATTACAAGAATAGCACTACCCCCTTAGGAGTCGCTAGGGATGTGGATCCCCCTATAGTTCTGCACAGCCAGGCAACCCTCATCCTGCCAATAACTTGCATCCAGGAGACAGTAACCAATCATTGTGCTTTGTTTTGAAGTTTTATTAGCGGTTTCGAACTGAGATAGGATTAAGGGTGTATGGGATGGCCAATGGAACTGTAAAACTGAGGACAACTTCCTAGGACTATATACAAGTTTTTTTTTTAGCAAAATCCTCTTCTTGGAGAGCTAGCCAGTGTATCCGGTTGTACCACCCCAGACTCTGGATTCTCCTAATCCAGCCAATCTGGGTGAATCCCTGAGCAGGGGTTCCAGTGCCTGCCACTTTAAAGTAAGACAGTCCCGAGTGCTCCTTCCCCTATCTGGCCCAGGGGGTGCAGGTTTACTCATTTAGTCCTCCTGTGCTGCTGGTGGGTCAGTGGCTGCTACCAGGCCTTCTAGCTGGGTTGCTCCTTCCCTGCCACACATGTGGTCCTCTCTTGGGTACCAGTAAAGTCCCAAGCTTTCCTTCTTCCATAATCCTCTGGCCTGCAGGTGAATCCCTTTCCACCTGGGCCCCCTCCCAGGCTTCTGCTCTTCAGCTTCACTTTCTCGTCTTCCACCCAGACTCTCCTCCCAACTCTCTTGCTGCTGAACAGACTCATTTACTCGTACAGGCTGTCCTGGTCCCTTGCCAAGCCGCCTGTTGAGGATTGGATAGGATCCTCTAAGAGTACAGACCAATCAATTCTCACCTCCTCCCACTGCTTCTGGATCTTTCTCCTAAGTTCCAGAGCAGGGGGAAGTCCCAGAGAACTGGTCTGCAGAACCTCTCAGCTCTGACCGCAATTTGACCCACCTAGCTATTACACCCAAGCTGCTACTCAGCCTCTGTTTAACAATTAAAGCTAGAGGTCCCTCTAGCTGACTAGGAGGGTGTTACATTCAGAAAAATAGAAACTGCACTGTTAATTCTATTAACAGACTGGACTTTATCATAAAGGCAATGTATTTGCCCATAGTTTCACTTTAAACATCACACTGGTGATGGTGAGAAAACAGCAGATGACTCAGTTTGAGCTATTGAGTTTTGTAGAAAAAAAAAATCTTATAGCTAAAAAATTATATTCAGTATTTAATTTACTTGACTGAAAAGAAAAGGATTTTTTTTTCAAAACTGTATGGTTTCATTCAACCAATAAATAGTAAAAAGATAAAAATAAAGGACAATACATTTCCTTTAAAGTAACCCTGAATTCTCAACTCTGGGAAATACACAAAAATAACCATTGCAGTGGCCCTCAGAACCCCCTAACCCCCACACGCTACAAGGGTTAAATGCTGATTATGTCTAGGGGGTAAAGAAATAAGGTGTAATACATACCTTATCCTTCACCCAGGAGGGCATTAGCACTCTTCTCTTCCTAATCTTCCTGATGATCTGGGCTGTGGGTGGTCCCTTGCAGTCTTCACATAAAAGGAAGGGCTATTGTTCTGGTGGTTGTAAACCTCAGACATGACATTTGAACAAAGCGTATACTTCTATAGTGTGTACTTGTCTCAGTCCAAAGCATTAAGTATCATTACTCTCTGCTGCCTCATTCCCCTGCTATCTGCATGAGTCAATTCTGCTGAACTTTCCTAACACCAAGACATACAAAAGTGACATGGGAGTGAGGTCCAGCTCACAGCCTGTGATTGACAGCATCAGCTCTGTTCCTGTGTACTGTGTGAAAGGGTGTGTGTTCCTTCCCTCCAATCGGCAATCACTGAGCTCTGCAAAGTGTAAAGCCGGCCATAGATGGTTCAGATCTAGGTAGGTTCAGGGTTCCAACCATCTATGGGCAAGCTGATTGTGCCCAAGTTGATCCATCGATCGATTTGGGTACAAGAAGCATGTCAGATTTTTACATGTGATTATTGCCTGCAGCTGTAACTTCTAGCAATAATCACCATGTTCTCCCAGCAGGGACAGCTCTCCATGCCCCACTGTTGGGAGAACACAGTAGCTTCGTGGGATCCATACTGACTATGTTGATGGGAGATTCAACCAATTTACTTTTCTGCAGCCACAGTTCATCTTTCATCATCTATGGCCTGGATAACTTCAGCTCCCCACCCCCTGCTTTCTGAAAGTGCAGACAAGCTGTATTAAGAGAAGGCTGTAAAGAAGAGAGGGCTGCAGATAAACTGGTACAGCAGAGGGAGGGGCTAGTGGTACAAAAGGTAATAACTGTGGGGGATGGACTGGTAGGAGGAATAGAAGATTCCATTATTAGCTGAAGGAAGGATAGGCTTCCCTGAAGAGATAGGTTTTCAGAGATTGCCTAAAAGTGAATAGAGTCGGCTATAGTCTGATAAATTGGGGAAGAGAGTTCCAGAGGATGGGGAGGATGGGGAGGCTCTGGAGAAGTCCTGGAGATGAGCATGGGAGGAGGAGACAAGGGAGCTAGAGAGTAGGAGGTCGTGCAAGGAGCAGAGAGTATGGTTTGCGTGATATTTGGAGACAAGATTGGTGATGGAATTTGGGGCAGAGTTATAAATGGCTTTATATGTTATTGTTAATGTTTTGAACTTTATCCGTTCGGCAATGGGAAGCCAGTGGAGGGATTGAAAGAGAGGGATGGCAGATATGGAACGGTTAGGGAGGTGGATGAGTCTGGCAGCATTCACGATAGACTGAAGAGGGGATAGCCTGTGATTAGGTAGGCCAATGAGGAGGGAGTTTCAATAGTCAAGAGAGAGTGAGAGATAACAAGGAAGTGAAGATGTTGCTTAGTAGTTTCAGAGGTTAAGAACGGGCGTATCTTGGAGATGTTGGGGAGGTGAAGTCTACAAGATTTGGACAGCAATTGTATTTGGGGCTGAAAGGACAGATGGGAGTCTAGGATTACACCTAGTACCCTGGCATGAGGGGAGGGACTGATGGTTGTATTATTGATCTTGATGGAGAAGTCAAGGGAGGGGGCATTGGCTGGAGGGAATAGTATGAACTCCGTTTTGGAAAGATTGAGTTTGAGGAAGTGGAGTGACATCCATGCCGATATGTCACTTAGTAGGTTAGTAATGCGAGAGGAGACTGAAGGGGTGAGGTGAGGAGTAGAAAGATAGATTTGTGTGACATAAGCATAGAGATGGCACTTTAAAGCCATGGGAGTTTATCAAGTGACCAAGGGAGGAAGTGTAGATGGAGAAGAGTGTCTGTGTATCATCTGACGCCAGTCACTTCACTTCACTGGGTATATATAAGGTCTTAAAACCACTTTAAATCTCATATAAACAGAGCAATCCATGGTGAATCACTTTTCAAAGGGCAGGCAGGCCCTTTGACAGGCAGTGAGAAGACATATTTTAACTTCTAAAAAGCTGCGCCGCAAGTAAATCCACTGCCTTTGCAGCTTAACAGTGACCGGTTGGGGGCTCCTTGACCAAAGCTCTGCAGGAGAGCAAAGTTTCAGAAAAGCAATCTCTGGAGTATTAAGTATAAGTCTATTTCTTTCTCAGGATTTTGATCTTTTTTAATCCCCATACAAAAATATCTGTTTAAGGAAGGAATTTGATAAGGAAGGTTAATTAGAAGTTCTCATGTACTCTGCCTGTACAGGGAAGAGTGACAACTCTAACCTTTGAAAATTGTAAGACAATTTTATATTGTCAGATATTTTCATAAAAATGACAGGGGTAGAGGAGATATCTGCTTGTCCTCACACAAATCTACTGAGCGTCAGTATTCTTCACCACTCCCTTCACCCAACACTGGCAGCAGTGAAGGGATGTTATTTTGATACTCTTCTCCATAGAGCAGTTTTTTGTCATCCAGGGTTTGGTGGATCCCCACGGTTTCTCCAAAGGTTGCTAAGGGGTTCCCTGAGAGCAGTGACAAAGTAATTCCTAGCCTACACTGACCACGAATGGGTCACTACAATCTGTGGTTTTTTTGTGTTTTTTTTTTTATAAATTTATTATTTATTATCACTGAAGAAACATTTGATATATAGAGGGTCTAGGAGCACCCCATTCTTTATTTAAAATTCACTACAACATACTGATCATGCAGTTGTACAATGAGTTTTAGATATAAATTTTAATGAGAGCTCCTTGAGACCTGAAAACCTTTTCAAGGGTTCTTCCTCAGTAAAACAGTTCACAAACACTACTATGGAGGGAGGGATTGGGTAACACATGGAGAGATTGTCCAACAGGCTGAAACATCAACTTGTGTGATGGTGAACCAAGTAGCACAGTGGAAACAGCAAATGATGCTTAAAATAAGGGGCATTGCTGGCTGTTATTGAGCATTCTGTAGACAACCTGTCTATCTGATAATTAGCATACAAATGTCCCGTAATCATATTCTTGTCAGTGGGCAAGTGATTGAATTAAAGTCCAGAGACATGGTAAACTGGAAATTCACTTATTAAAGCATGGCAATAGGGCTAGTAAGTGCTTTCAAATTCCTTGAATAAATTAGAGCGGTGATTAGTGTTATGGCTCTATGCAGGGCCATCTTTAAAGCAGGGCAAAAGGGGCAGCTGCCCCGAGCCCAGTTATTTTTGTGGGGCTCAAAGCATCTGCCCCTTGAGACCGCATTGTCCGCAAATAGTTTTTCAAGCTTTTGGTTTCCAGGACACACACTCTGCAATGTGCAGACACGCAACACATGCAGCTTCCATCCTGGGAATCTACAGCATGCTGCCCAATCAACAAGGGCCCGATGGTAGATGGACAGTGCAAAGGGCCAATGAGAGCGGTGGCCTGGCTCAGAGAGCAGAATGGCTGCAGCCGGTGTTGGCAGGGGAGAGGATGGGGCTCCAAAGTGCTGCTGTGCCTGGCCAGGGCTGCACTGTCTTGTATGGATTGAGCTAACGGTGGGAAAGGAAGGTGACTGCGAAGAAGAGAGAGGTGCTGGCTGCCTGTGGACACCCAACGTTGCGTAAGTTCATTTGTCTAGTATGACTTCTCTATTACCGGCTGGTCCTTTTGCTGCAGGTGATATGACTAGTCATTATTCCTGGCATCCCATCCTTGGGGATGTTGCTCACATCGGGCTCTGTAACTACATGCACTCAGTTAACCTTCATAGTTGTGTATGCTCTGCTCATTGTGAATACCAAGTTCAGTCCATGGTGTGCAGGCAGTGAGGAGATGTGCTGTTACCTTCAGCAACCAATCAGTGAGCCACAATTATGTGCTGTAACCTTTAGCAATCAATCAGTAAGCAGTAATGATGAGCAGTAACCTCTGGCAACCAATGGGTGAGCAATAATGATGTGCAGTAACCTCTGGCAACCAATAAGGAAGAAGTAAGGATGTACAGTGACCTCTAGCAAATAATCAGTGTGTCTGGACCAATCAGTGAGTGTGGACCAGTTCTTTATGTTTACATTATTAAAGTTTTTGAGATAAGTCTATGTGTGTTTGTTTTTTAGGATGTTGGGATGAAGAGCAAAATTGCATAGGGGGTGGAGGGCAAGAAAATGTTTGCCCAGGGTCCTTTCAATATTAAAGATGGCCTTAGCTGTATATCCTAAGTGGGTGAAACTTGGTGCTATGTAGAATGGTCACACTGACCACCTGCTAAGGGCTGACCTGTCCTACCTGAACATTTTCTTTCTTTTGACTTTATTGGAGCAGAAAAATAGACAAACAAGCAGATGTATGCCCTCTAGAAGTCAATGCCTATCGGGAAATCATGGCTGGGACATACATTTAGTCTTTAGTCCACCTGTTATTGGTACGGGTTTATTTTAGATGTTAAAGCGGAGCTACACCAAAAGGGGAAATTCTGCTTTAAAGACTGGTCCCCCACTCCCCATTAAGGATTGGCACCTTTGGGGAGAGGGGGGAAGAGGATATCCGAAATTGACAAGTGCCCGCTCCCACTTCCGCTGCAATCCCCTAGGCGATTGGAAGCAGAAGTTGTCCTCCTACCCTCCCTCCCTCCCCATAGTCTTCTGGGACATGTGACAGGTCCCAGAAGACTATGGGACCATTCAGGAAGTGCAGCACTACTCGCCTATGCACAGTGGGCACCCAGCTGTAAAGCCGCAAACTGTCACAGCCGGGTACCCACTCTGAAGATGCCGACCTCCTGGAATACAAGACGGCCGGTGAAACGGGCTGCAGGGAGGACACCACGGGATTGTGGGACGGGTGAGTGGCTGTTTTTTAAAAGTCAGCAGCTACAGTTTTTGTAGCTGCTGACTTTTATTTTTTCACAGTGCGACTGATACTCCACTTTAAGTTGTTTTATTTTTTATGTACTCTGGAATATAGTATGTTGTTAAAATTCAATAAAGCTGCGGACCTTTTCCAACTTTAAGCGGAGTTTCACCCAAAAGGGGAAGATCTGCTTTTCCTTCTCCTCCCTCCTTCTCCATCACTTTTGGATACATTTTTATAGGGCGGAGAGCGGATACGTGGTTTTAACAGGTACCTGCTCCATCCTCCACTCAGATCGCCTGGGCTATCCAAGCATAAGTTGGGTCCCCCTTCTTTGCCCGCAGCCTTCTGGGACCATTCATAAAGCGCAGCTTGGCTCATGGAGTGGGAAAGGAGTCACAGCTGATTTCCCTTAGAAAACATGCTGACTCCGGGGACCTGAAGACCAGTGAAGAAGCAGCCCAGTTGAGGACAGCACTGGATCCCTAGACCTGTAAGTTTCTTTTTCTTAAAAGTCAGCAGCTACAGTATTTGGAGCTGTTGACTTTTTATATATAAAAACCGAGTTTCTTGTCTTCCCCCCAGCTCGCACACCACCCCCCATTGACTTCTCCATCACATCCAACAACGCCACCATCAAACCCGCCCCGCAGGCCAGAGTACTTGGTGTCATTCTGGACTCCAACCTATCCTTCCAGCCCCAAGTCCAATCTTTAACAAACTCGTGCAGACTCCACCTCCGCAATATCGCCAAAATCCGCACGTTCCTAACCCCAGAAACCACTAAACAGCTCATCCACTCCCTCATCATATCACGACTCGACTACTGCAACTCCCTCCTCACTGGCCTGCCTCGCCGCTGGCTATCCCCGCTTCAGTCGATCCTGAATATGGCTGCCAGACTCATTCACCTTTCCAACCGCTCCGTTTCCGCCACCCCCCTCTGCCAATCCCTCCACTGGCTTCCGATTGCGCAACGGATCAAATTCAAAATCCTAACACTGACGTACAAAGCTGTCCACCATACTGCCCCGAACTACATCACTAAACTAATATCAAAGTACCGCCCAGCACGCACACTCCGCTCCTCACAAGACCTCCTTCTCTCTAGTTCCCTGGTCTCCTCCTCCCATGCCCGCCTCCAGGACTTCTCCAGGGTGTCACCCATCCTCTGGAACTCCCTGCCCCAACCCATCAGATTATCACCTACTCTCCTCTCCTTTAGGCGCACCCTGAAAACCCATCTCTTCAGGGAAGCCTACCCCAACCCCTGCTAACTTGCCGACCTCCTCCACTCTTCCTACCACTCCATCCCCCACAGCTTTCTCCTCCTGTGCCACCATCCCCTCCCTCCTAGATTGTAAACTGGAAAGAGCAGGGCCCTCAATCCCTTCATGTTTTGCATTGTATTGGTATTGTTCTGTCACATGTTCTGTCCCCCTTTGTAATGTACAGCGCTGAGCGAACTATTGGCGCTTTATAAATACTGTATAATAATAATAATATATATATATATATATATATATATATATACAGCCTGAAGATCCTCTTTAACCTCCCTGGCGGTAATCCTGAGTGTGGCTCGGGGGTTAGTTTTCAGTACCAAAAGTGGTAACCCCGAGCCACACTTGCGATTACATTGTAGTGTAACTTACCTTATCCCTGCGATCCCCCGATCTCCTCTCACTGTGTCCTCCGGCCGATGTTCCGTCTTCCGTCTTCCGTCTTCCAGGTTGCCTTCCCTGCGAGCGTTGCGATGCAGGGGGGCAATACCAGAAGGAGATTAAAAAAAGTAAACAAAACATGACATACGCACAATAAATTGTAATCTGTTAGGATTATATTACTGTATCAAACCATTTCACCTCATTTTTGTCCCTAGTGCTTTTTCCAATGCCCTGCCTGCGCTTTTACCGTTCTTTCTGCCTGGAAACTTGAGAACATCCATGGCATCCAAAAAGCGTCTCTTTAGGTCAAAAGCGATTTTCGATCAGCTAGAAAACAGCGATAGTAAATTAGAATCACTTTTAGAATTGAGCGATAGTGATACATGGGGAAATTTGTCATCAGACACTGAAAGTGACGACAGGAACGATTCTGCGACTGAACTCAGTGATGTGCGAACATGGTGCTCTATTGACTGTGGTACGGATCAGGCAGCGCCCCCAAGATTCCCATTTACTGTAGCATCTGGTATGAAAGTAGACGTTGAACACGATAACCCCTTGGCATACTTACAATTATTTCTGACCAATGAGCCTGTGATTCATTCTGACTTCATTTGTAAAGTTGCCGAATGTATCTTTGTGAACCACCAAACACCATCAATGGCTGTGAATAGAGCTAGACGTCGTGCTGTTGCTATTGTCAACCCGGAACGCCTGACTGGTCGTCACTTGATGGACTACATCCTGTAGCAATCGTGCCCAC
The DNA here is from genome assembly GCF_062004578.1 of Staurois parvus. NCBI lineage: Eukaryota > Metazoa > Chordata > Amphibia > Anura > Ranidae > Staurois > Staurois parvus. The sequence goes on from NW_028318372.1 coordinate 1,699,478, forward strand.
AGAGATGGACACGGTCATCTATTTTGCTCCAAACCCCTCCATATTGTATCTCTCTCTCCCAAATAAGATTCCTCCGACATCCCCCCTCCCTCTCTGTTGAGTGACACGTGGTCTGTTGGTTGCAGAGATCACAGGCAGCAAACTCATTGGGAGGGTGTCATGGCTATAAAACCCCCAGCCGAGCTGGTGCCTAGATGCCTGTTAGCTAGCAATCTGGGATATCATAAGACCATAAACCAAGCCCTCACGGAGCTTCAAAAGACATTCCCGGCAGTCGTAAAACAGACTTACATTTTAAAACCCAGTTTTCCATATAATTTTATATCTCCAAATAGGAAGTAATTACACAAACATGGAGCAAATATTCAGATGGCTCACTTTAAGACAAGTCGCCTGGTATATTACACCCCCTAGCTGGCATATACAGGAGAGCAGAAAATTATATCTCTTTAGCCATCCAAGCAGGTATCTCATATTTCATATGTAGACGTTCCGCAGAAGATTCTGGGTATTAATCTACTCGTGGATAGAATGTTATATGTACCAAGGAAAAGTTATTGGCCATAGTATAATTTGTGAAGGCTTTGGTCATAGCCTGAGCTCCCTGCCTACACAACCCCCTCCCCAAATGAGGCGATTGGTTCTCTGCTTCAGGGAGACACCCTGCGGAGTTCCTAGATAAAGGCTGTGGTGCTTGAAGTAAAGCAAAGCTGAGTTGAAGTTGAAGATTCTCCCTTGTAACATCGGAACCAACTCTGGGAGACGGCGCTTTTGGTCTGAACTTGAAAACTGCTTACCCCAAGGCTTTTGGCAAGTACCTTATCTATCTAAATTTCTTTCTGTTATCTCTTTGCTGTGTTATTGCTCTCTGTATATTTATATATATATATATATATTGGCTACATCTTTTTCTGTAAATATTTTTATTGCACCCTTTTGACCTTTTAGTAATAAATCTTACTTTCTGAAAGTTTTGAACTGTTTCTAAAGCTCTTTAATGCAAACTAAGAATCCCTGCCTCTGAAAAGCGCTACTGTGTGTGTGTTTTAAACTTCAGTATATCTCTGCCTGCGGTGACAGTGGTATACCGACGATTATTCAAACATCATAGTGTTATTGCTGATATTGCCAAGTTTCCTCTTTCTCTGTACAAAAAGGAGGTGGTGGCAGTGTGAAGGGTTAATTGCGTAATTATCCTGACCCAGTAACAATAGCTCCCAGGCTGCCGGCACACAGGCTGTGGTCCATTAGCTGGAAAATCTTTGTGCAGGGTACAGCTGGGCGTGGCATTGTTACACACATGACAGCGCGGTTTTAGATTGGCTAGTCCTTCGGTCACGAGTTTGGTGAGAAGGGCTGGGGTCTGATGCCGCGATCGTCACACATCCCACCAACCGAGAAAAAGTTAGCACCTGCAAGGATGTGCGTGGTTTGTTGCTTGAAGTGAGATGACAGTGGAAAGAAAATCAGAAAGGAAACCAGGCTCCATTGTCCCGATTGTGACGTCTGACTTTGTGCAGTCCCATGTTTCAACATTTTTCATACCCGGGATGTTTACTAACCAATAAGCAGTGCCTAGTATTATTGCACCCTTGTTTGGACAAATATCAGTGTTTTTGGTTTGATTACATTATTGAATTAAATGTTTTATTATTATATATTTTTTTATAATTATTTATTATATTATAATTTATGATTTTGTATTTCAAACTTTATCATACCCGGGATGTTTACTAGACTCTTGTTTGGACAGATTTAAGTGAGTTATTCCTAAGAATTACAGGCCTACAATATAAAACAACAAATTTCCATGCAAAACAATGTACTGCTTTGACATTCAAAAATATTGACATCAGACCGCCAGGGAGGTTAAGGAAGGATGTTCCTGTAATTTGTAATTAAACACACCTGTATCGATTAACAAATCTCCCGTGTCTACTGTGCACAACATTGTCAAGAGGTTTACAGCCCATGGCATTGTAGCTCATCTCCCTGGATGTGAACAAAAGAGAAAAACTTGATTACAATGAAATAATGTTCGAATGGTGGATAAATCAACCTCGATCATTCATGCTGACCTTTAGGCACCGGGTACAACTGTGTCAGCTCGCACTATACGTTGCCATCTGAATGAAAAGGGATGCTACGGTAGGAGACCCAGGAGGACCCCACTGCTTACACAGAAACATAAAAAGCCAGACTGGAGTTTGCCTAAACATATTAGAGAAAGCCAAAAACCTTTTGGGAAAATGTACTGTGGACAGACAAAACAAAATTACAACTTTTTTGTAAAACCCATCATTCTACTGTTTTCAGAAAAAGGCAGCTTTTAAGGAAATGAATACAGTCACTACAGTTAAACATGGTGGAGGTTCACTGATGTTTTGGGGTTGCTTTGATGCTTCAGGCACTGGATGTCTTAACTGTGTGCATAGCATTATGAAATCTGAAGACTAACAAAGAATTCTGGGAGTGCAACGTAGGGCCTAGTGTCAGAAAGTTAGTCTCCGTCAGAGGTCATGGGTCTTACAGCAGGGCAATGACCCAAAACACACGTCAAAAAGCACCCAGAAATGGTTTAAGAGAAAGCGCTAGAGAATTGGCTAGCAATGAGTCCAGACCTTAATCCCACAGAGCACACATGGAGAGATCTCAGAGCAGATATTGGGAAAAGTAACCCTTCCAATCTAAGAGACCTGGAGCAGTTGGTGAAAGAAGAGTGGTCCAAAATTCCAGTAGAGAGGTGGAAGAAACTCATTGATGGTTACAGGAAGCCATTGATTTTAATTAACACACCAAGGGTTGTGCAACCAAATATTAAATTGAGGGTGCCAATAATTTTGTCCAGTCCATTTTTGGGGTTTTACGTGGAATGTACCAGATTTGGCTTTCTGTTTCTCCACTTTTTTGTGTCATACCAATACAAACAAAAGAAATAAGCAGGAGATTACCTAAACATAGGTAATTGCAACAATTTTCTGGGCGAAGTGGTGCATTATCTGACAGAAATACAGGGGTGCCATGACTGTATGTCATACCTGTGGAATCCTTCTAGAAGCTGGACATTACTGTAGTAGAAACTGCTACTCCTGTGATCTTCACTAGCTTTTGGGACCTATGTTGAGCGGCTTTCCTGCTGCATTGTGACCACAGGAGCTTGGCGGCTTTCAGAGATTACTTAGAATTTTCTCAATCAATGCAAAGTGTTCTGTGATTAGATGAGACGAAGAGCACAATGTCAACGCCTAGCCTCTCATCCATATCAATAATGAATGGCACTCGTGCTGAGCAGCCAACCTCCTGTCTTCAGAATGCAGCAGGGTTGATGCTTAGCACAGGACCCAGAAGCTAGTGAAGATCACTGGAGTAGCTACAATGATTCCCAGCTTCTAGAGGGATCCCACAGGTATGGTATATACATAGTTACATTGGTCTAAGCTGGATCAATGTAATTATGTAAAAATAGCCATATCTGGAGTTCTACTTTAAAGTAGATCTAAACCCTAACTGGATAAATATCGGTTTTCTAAACCATTCTGTACCATGAAAAGTTGCATTGTTTTTGTTTTCATAAAATATTTGTTTTCACCTTTTGTGACAACTCTGCAGTGCTGTTTTTAGCCTCTTTCAACCACTTCCAGTCTACATGCACTCACTCCACCATTAACTGGGCATCGTTGCTCTGGACCAGCTTCTTGATAACAGTAGACCATGTCTGTGCAATGCGTGTCAGCATGGCCCCTTGTAGCCTCCACCGTGAGAGCATGGGACAGGTTTGTTGGTGGGCATAGGCACCCGCTTGGGGACAAGTGGAACTGCACAAATAGCAAAAATCAAGGCAGGGAACTGCGGTCATGTAACAGTCAACATTACAAGAGAAGTACAGCCAAAGCTCTATTGGCTATACTTCTTCTGTGGATCACAAGTATGCAGTTCGTTCTGCACTCCTGTGACCCATTTTCAGCTGACAGCAGGCTGAAGTCCGCTATCGACTGACATCATTCAGCTGGCCTAGGCTGGGGAAAAATCCCAACTTTAGTCAGGATCCACCCCAGACTCTGGAGCAGCACCTGGCTCAGCCTCTCCTTCCCCTTCAACAGCCCAGCACTCCAGTGAGGGTGAGGGACAGAGCAGACAGCGGTGACTGAGAATCACCACTCTCTGCTCACAGTATCCATGAAAACTCATCAGTGGTCATGTGATTGCTAAGTTTTCACACTTGCAGCCGGTGGGGGACAGATGCAGCATTAGACCGATGCTGCATCCACCTAGGTAAGTAAAAATTGAAAAAAAGAAAAAAACAAGCCAAACTTCTCTTTTAAAATGGTTGTAAACAATTACATATACCTAGTGAAGTGACTGGCCTCAGATGCAGGAAATCCTCTTACATAAGTTTTACCTGTTTATCTGCAGTCTTCTCTCCTTTGTTCAAAGCACTGAATTTATAATGCTTGTAGAGTTGTCAAAAAAGGGGGGCAGATAGCTGAATTTACAGTAGGCAGAGCTCAGTGAGGAGCTCTCTCCTTTCTGCCTGACTTCAGGCTGGTTTCAGGCCCAGTTCTTTTGATGCATTGCATGCACCCCTTTAAGAAACTTCAGACCAGGCAAGGCAAGTAAACCAAAAAGATCCTTTACTGAGGCACAGTAGTTGCTAAATACAGTACAGTTCTCGGAAAGAAGTTCCTATACAATTCCTGTGCAGAGCTCTTCTAACATCCCATAGAGTGAGAGTACCTTATACAGGATGCAAATTCATTAGCAATTTCTTTTACAGTTGCAAGAAAAAGTATGTGAACCCCTTGGGATTACGTGGAGTTTTGCATGAATTGGGCATAAAATGTGCTCTGAACGTCATCTAAGTCACAACAATAGAAGAACACAGTCTGCTGAACATAATACTACACAAACATTAGATGTTGCCATGGTTTAATTGCACAATACATGTAAACATTCACAGTGCAGGGAGGAAAAAGTGTGTGAGGCCCTAGCTTAATGACTTCTCCCAGAGCTAATTGGAGCCAGGAGTGAGCCAACCTTGACTCCAATCAGTGTGATGATATTGGATGTGTTGCTGACAGCTGTCCTGCCCTTAAAAAACACACACCTGTTTTGGGTTTACTGGTTTCAAGAAACACTGTCTGGTGTGAACCATGCCTCGCAGAAAAGAGCTCTCAGAAGACCTACGATCAAGAATTGTTGACTTGCATGAAGCTGGAAAGGGTTACAAAAGTATCTCCAAAAGCCTTGATGTTCATGTGTCCACGGTAAGACAGACTGTCTACAAATGGAGAAATTTTAGCACTGTTGCTACTCTCCCTAGGCGTGGTCGTCCTGTAAAAATGACTGCAAGAGCACAGCGAAGAATGCTGCATGAGGTAAAGAAGAATCCCAGAGTGTCAGCTAAAGACCTACAGAAATCTCTGGCACATGCTAACATTTTTGTTGACACATCTACAATAAGGAAAACATTAAACAAGAATGGAGTACATGGGAGGACACCACGGAGGAAGCCATTGCTGTCCAAAAAGAAGATTGCAGCACGTTTGAAGTTTGCAAAAGAGCACCTGGATGTTCCACAGCACTACTGGCAAAATATACTGTGGACAGATGAAACCAAGATTGAGTTGTTTGGGAAGAACACACATTACTATTTGTGGAGAAAAAAAGGCACAGCACATCAACATCAAAACCTCATCCCCACTGTAAAACATGGCGGAGGGAGCATCATGGTTTGGGGCTGCTTTGCTGCCTCAGGGCCTGGACAGATTGTTGTCATTGATGGGAAAATGAATTCCAGAGTTTATCAAAACATTTTGCAGGAAAACGTATGACCATCTGTCCGCCAACTGAAGCTCCGCAGAGGATGGGTGATGCAACAGGACAATGACCCGAAGCATACAAGTAATTCAACAAAACAATGGCTGCAACAGCACAGAATACGCCTTCTGGAGTGGCCCAGTCAGAGTCCTGACCTCAACCCGATTGAAATGCTGTGGCATGACCTTAAGAGAGCGATTCACACCAGACATCCCAAGAATATTGCTACACTGAAACAGTTTTGTGAAGAGGAGTGGTCCAAAATGACTCCAGATCGTTGTGCAGGTCTGATCTGCAACTACAGGAAACGTTTGGTTGAGGTTATTGCTGCCAAAGGAGGGTCAACCAGTTATTAAGTCCAACGGTTCACATACTTTTTCCTCCCTGCACTGTGTAAAGCAAAAGTTAATTGAGGAAATAATCCAGAGGAGGTATTGTAAGTTCCTGAAAGTCCATGATTGGCAGTAATCCTTACAAGTAGTAAGTATGTGATTAGCAGCTACAAGTTCATAGGGTCACCAGGCTTGAGACCCCTCCAGGAACCCCAGTTAGGCTCCTATCACCCCCATCCCCAAAATGGGTGATCACTCCAGCAGAATATCCAGCTACATTTTAGCGTTTTTTCCCCAAGAACCAACCCAGGGGCTTGGAGGCAGACAATTTTATGTTGGTTGACCTGTGGTAAGGGGGTAACCTGGCTGCAAATGGCAGGAAAACATTAACCCTTACAGCCTTGTTGCCCCTAGCTCCCAGGTCAACCTGAGGACACAGGAAACATCAAAACATTGTAACATTGGGCACCTAGCTGGCTCAATTAACATGAGAAAATGAGCTCAGGCACCTGCCTACTGGCTAACAATGCAGAAGCACAACTGGGGGAATTTTATCTCCCCATAACTGGAAGTGCCTGAATAAAGACCTTCATGGAAAGATCACTATGTATTATTTTAATCTTGTAGATTTTTAAGAGTCTAAAAACAGCATTGAAATTACTAAAGGGGGGTTACCTGCTCCCGGTAACCCTGCTAAAACCAATTAATTGGTGGACAGCAGGAAAATAAATCCTCACATTGGTGACCAGTAGAAACCTTACAGACAGATAGAAATATCATTAGTTTTATGCAGTTGGCTGTGTTCCAGAACTATGCATGCACTATCAGATGGGATGTCAATCAACCACAGCTCAAGGAACCCCTGTCAACCTCTGGAGGCACTTTAGGGTTCTACTGAAGCAAAGCTGAGAATGACTAGTCTTAATACTACATACATGTGTGTAGCACCCCTATATTTAGCTAGGGGGAGCTAGCTAGGTTTTAGTTAGAGGCTGGATAGCAGCCTGGTATGAGTCAGCCTGGGATAAGTCAGCCAGGTAACTTTAGGTTGGGGCTGAGGGCTCTGCAGGACAGCTCCCTGATACCTCCCCCTGCTCTAGAAGCTTGGGAAGTTTCTAGAAGGCAGTGGGTGAGGGCAAGGAAGGGGTGATCTTCATACTCAGGGGACTCTGATCAATCCCCAAGCAGGAGGCTTGGTATGGGATCAGGGCAGAATTTAAGTATGAGAGAGCCTGATCAGTAGTGCGGTCAGTGTCGGGTGGAGGATGGAGTGAGAAAGCTGGAGTGTGGAGCCTGGGAGGGGTCCCAGGAGATGAACCTACCTTCAATCAGGAGATGGAATGGAGGATCTCTCAGCCTCAAACATCCCCTGAGAGAGGACAGCCTGGGAAGCAGCCATCCCTGCACAAGCATGAAGGCAGCCACCAACCCAACAAGCTTACAGAAGAGGACTGAGTAAGTAGTCCTAGACCCCATGGGCCAGATAAGGGGAGAGGGCAGTCAGGTGGCAAACCCAAATAGCTCCTCATCTGGGGCTGCTTTTCTAAAATGGCACTTTCTGGGTACCCTTGCCCAGGGATTCCCTCAGACAGCTAGGTAAAGAGGAGGATTAATTTGAGACCTGAGGAGGTATACCAGAGAGCTGGAGAGCTCTTTAATGAGAGTCTGATTGTCTATAGACTTTTACATAGTTGCTAAGGAGTTTGTCCTCACAGTTCATTGTTTCCTTGGGCATCCCATACATCCCTCAACCCCACCCAAGTTAAAAAACACTTAATAAAATCCGAAAACCAAGCTCTGTTTACTGTGTGCAGGTGTGGAAGAAAATGCGTGTTGCCTGGCTGTGCAGATCTGTAGAGGGACCCAAAACTCAGTGACTCCTAAAAGGGTAGTGCTACATGTCTACATCAGCTAGATACAAGTTCAGATCATGTTTATGAAGAAAGGACAGTTATTGCCATGAGCGTTTGTGGTCTTTGGAGAAATTCAAACCCAGAACCTTCCTTCCACTATGGCATTACAATTGGTCCTCTCTTTTTTCCAGGTCAATATTGTATTTTGTGGTTCCATGTTTGAATACCAGTATTGCATGAGCCACTCAACAAAGTGTTACGAGGTCTGCCACAAGGGTGATGTAGTTAGGATTTTAGAACCCCGAACATTTATTATAGCTTGAAGTATAACCTTTGCAATAATGGATGAACATTAGCTCACCATAGAAAAAAAATCATCCTCACCCTATTTAGCCACTTGAATGTATATTTAAATATATTGAGCGGACTGTCAGATCTATACATTTTTAGTGAAGTAGAACAAATTAAATTGCAGCCAGTCTAGCTTTTCTCATTATCACACCCAATGAAGTGAATAATTAACAGTGTTTGAATAACTGGTGGGAAAATAGGTATAAAAGAAGGTACAGCTTCTCTGGTAGAAGAATTACTCCTTGTGATAGAATTATGAACTTGTTCGGAATGCACAGGAGTCTAGGTAATTATTAATGTGTGTAACAATTGGGTCTTTTTAAAGTGAGCATGTATTTAAAATGTAACTTAAAAAGACCTTAAAAATGCAGGTAAATGCACAGACAAATCATGTATTTTAAATGCTCGCTTACAGCAGTTTTTCCTTTCCATACATTATTTTATATTGCAAGTTATTAGACTATTAACTGAAAATACAGCATTTAGCCACTAAGTGATGCTAAGTGTCATAGGCATTTCCTGTGATACTTAGCACCATCTAGTTGTCAAATGCTGTATTTTCTGTTTTAAACCAATGAAAAATATTTGTCCAGCAGAGGAAATTTGCTAAAACATTTGTTTTTTTTTGTCCTATTTGCACAAAACAAAGGTACATGCAATTTCACTGGGTGAATTTCTATGCATATTTGTTATAAAATGTTTTATAAAACACCACACAGTGCAACCATAGTCAATATTGCAAATAATAATTATTATTATTATACAGGATTTATATAGCACCAACGGTTTGCTCAGCACTTTACATTATAGTGGGAGACAATACAGTAACAATACAGTTCAATACAAGAGGGATTTGAGGGCCTGATCCTGGGAGCTTACAATCTAGAAGGGAGGGGACATAGATGATGTAGTCTGTCAATAGCATTGACACAGCAGTTTTTATTTTTACAGACACATTTTTTAACCTTTTGTTCTTGCCAGTAGATCCATTCTTTTTCTACTCCCTGTAACAGATTAAGCTGTCCAGCAAAAATGGCAGCTAGAGGGTTGGAAAAAAAAAACATATTACACAGGTGGTGTTCTTCACATAATCATTGTTTTTTTGTATGGCTAAAAATAAAACAAAATCTGTTGCTGTAACTGCTTAAAAATTAATCACCCGAGTTATGTTTTAATGTGTTTGTCTTTTACTTAAAGTCCATTTGCTACATGTCCATCTAAATCTACCTTGTGCACAGGAAGATGATCCTTCTGTGTGAACTCACTTTGGAATGAACAGCACTATAACCCTGTTACAGAAATTGGAAAAATACAAGATCTACTAGCAGGTTCAGACTGGTATTAAACATTGTCACAGGGAGAAAAACAAAACCTGTTGTGTTAATTTTATTAACAGACTGTATCATATAATTACTGGTTTTGACCATAGTTCTACTTTAACCACTTTGCTACCAAAGCCATTTTTTATTCAGTTTTTGCACACATGTTAAAATGCACATTTTATGTCTTAGCTAACCCCTCAAAATAGTATAGCTTTTCTGAAAGCAAAGACCCTGGAGAATAAAATGATGGTGGTTTCAATTTTTTTTATATTGCATGATATTAGTGCGCATAGTTAACATGCAAATTTCCACTAGAAACACACTAAAGTTTATTTTTCTGCACACAAACACAACATATTACCTAGTTTTGGTAATATATAAAAGATGAGGTTGTAATGAGTAAATAGATACCAACCATGCCAAGCCTCAAAATTGTGCATGCCCTTGAAACAAGTTCAAACTTCAGTATCAAAAATTGTTTATAGGCGAAGCTTTAAATCACAATTGAAAGAAGAAAGTCCAAGCGCTAAAAGTCCAGATGTATGGGAGCCACTTGCCCTCGGCTTCTAGTACCACATTAAATAAAGTGATAAACAATTTAAAAAAGGCCAGAGCTGAGGAAGCTGTGGCTTATGTTCAATAATGACCACGCAATATGCTTCATAAGGGGTATAAATTTATTCCATAACTAATTAATTCATTAAAAGCAGGAAACTCATCCAGAAACAGCGGTGAACCCATTGCCTGGCTTGGTGGAATATCCGCTCACTTATGCCCCTGAGCTTGGATGTTTGGTAAAGGTGATCACAGTGATGCAACTGTCCCAACCGTGGACAATGGTGCTCTGGAACTGATGTCACAAGGTCCTGGGAGGAAGCGGAAGTCAGCCACTAAGCCAGGCTGGACCGCAAGCTTCGCTGGTAACCATGAACATGCGTTTCGTGCGCATGCGCTTTCTCAAGTCATGGATCTCAGTGGCTGTCAACTTGCTTATATAGGGGAACACAACATATAGGCCAGCCCAACAAGGGGCGGAACTAAATATGATATTCCACCACTACATTTGTAGAACCCACTATAAACAGATTATTAATACACATTTGTCTATATTATAATCATCCATAAGTAAGTACAATTATATATAAAGGAACTTCTACAATAACATGAATTATAAAATATACATGGTATTGGGCTATAGAAACTCATAAAATTAAAAATACTGAAATCTGTTAGTGAACATTGGATTGTAATAAAAAATTAAAAAATTGTTACACAAAATTCATTAGATACCAAAAATGAAAACATATATGAAAATGTAAATAAAAATAAAAATTGAAAAAATACATAGAAAATAAAATTAAACTATATAGAAAATAAAAAAAATCTATACAAATAACTACATATGTAGGGAATAAATGCGTATTTGACTAGATGCCAAAAATGTATTATATACAATGTAAAATTTAAATAATGCTTATATAGGGGAACACAATAAATAGGCCAGCCCAACAAGGAGCGGAACTAAATAGGACATTCCAACACTACATTTCACCATTACATTTGTAGAACCCTCTATAAACAGATTAATAATACACATTTGTCTATATTATAATCATCCCTAAGTAAGTACAATTATGTATAAAGGAACTTATACAATAACAAGAATTATAAAATATACATGATATTGGGCTATAGAAACTCATAAAATTAAAAATACTGAAATTTGTTAGTGAGTATTGGATTGTAATCAAAAATTAAATAATTGTTACACAAAATGCATTAGATACCAAAAATGAAAACATATGAAAATGTAAATAAAAATAAAAATTGAAAAAATACATAGAAAATAAAATTAAACTATATAGAAAAAAAAAAAATCTATACAAATAACTACATATGTAGGGAATAAATGTGTATTTGACTAGATGCCAAAAATGTATTATATACAATGTAAAATTTAAATAATGCTTATATAGGGGAACACAATAAATAGGCCAGCCCAACAAGGAGCGGAACTAAATAGGACATTCCAACACTACATTTCACCATTACATTTGTAGAACCCACTATAAACAGATTATTAATACACATTTGTCTATATTATAATCATCCCTAAGTAAGTACAATTATGTATAAAGGAACTTATACAATAACAAGAATTATAAAATATACATGATATTGGGCTATAGAAACTCATAAAATTAAAAATACTGAAATTTGTTAGTGAGTATTGGATTGTAATCAAAAATTAAATAATTGTTACACAAAATGCATTAGATACCAAAAATGAAAACATATGAAAATGTAAATAAAAATAAAAATTGAAAAAATACATAGAAAATAAAATTAAACTATATAGAAAAAAAAAAAAATCTATACAAATAACTACATATGTAGGGAATAAATGTGTATTTGACTAGATGCCAAAAATGGATTATATACAATGTAAAATTTAAGCATTGCTTATATAGGGAAAAACAACAAATAGGCCTGACAAGGGGCAGAACTAAATATGATATTCCACCACTACATTTGTAGAACCCACTATAAACAGATTATTAATACAGATTTGTCTATATTATAATCATCCATAAGTAAGCACAATTATGTATAGAGGAACTTATACAATAGCAAGAATTATAAAATATACATGGTATTGGGCTATAGAAACTCATAAAATTTAAAATACTGAAATTTGTTAGTGAGCATTGGATTGTAATCAAAAATGAAAAAATCGCTACACAAAATTTATTAGATACCAAAACTGAAAACATATATGAACATGTGAATATAAATAAAAATTTAAAACATATATAGAAAATAAAATGAAACTATATAGAAAATAATAAAATAATCTATAAAATAACTACTGTGGCAGTGCGGTATCCTGCCACTGTGAAAATCACGGTGATAACCCAGGATTCTCAACCATACAGGTTGAGGGGCTCCAGGCAGTTCTCGTAATGCAGAGGAAACTGGTTTGTCAGTTTCCTCTTTGGTTTGTAAAGCCCGTTTTGGGACCCTGTGGCCTGGAGATTTCTAAGTGATGTGGGAGGGATGAAATCTCCAATTCTGGGACCATGTTTTGAAAGCAGCCAACATACTGATTGCACAGGTGTGTGCAGGCCTTTTGTAGAGGCCAAACCAGGATTCTGAGCTCCACCCCGGCAGACAGGAGGTCGTTGCCCAGGAGTCAGGAGGGCTCCACCTATGAGAGGTGGGAGCCAGAGCAGCAAGGGGCTGCTAGCTGTGTGCAAGTGGCTGATAGCTGTATGCAAAAAGCCATATTTTGGAAGGAGGCTGTGTGCATTCAAGGAGTCCAACTGCTGTGTGCTGAGACTAGCCAGTGGTCTAGGAGACCCACATAAATAGAGGTACTGCTAACCAGCAGGGCTGATAAAGAGAGCCAGGAGGCTGAAATTTGTTTCGTTTGCTTTGATGGTGAACACCCCTGCGTGGGAAGCATATTGTGGAACCTTTTCTTTTAAATAAAATTGGGCTAAAAGGCCTTTTAAAAAGAATAAAGCGAGTGGCTGTGTGCTGAAAAAACTCTACCATTTGATGCTAGTTCTCACCAGGGGCGGATTGATCATTTGTATACTCGGGCACTGCCCGAGGGCCTGGGGTCAGTAGGGGGCCCCATGAGATGCCCCTGGTACCTTTCATTGGCTTTTTCATAGGCTTTTTTGGGTGTTAGCGAGGACACAGGGGCCCCATGATCTCCTATTGCCGGGGGCCCCATGAGTTCTCAGTCCGCCCCTGGTTCTCATACTACACATGTAGGGAATAAATGTGTATTTGACTAGATGCCAAAAATGGATTATATACAATTCAAAATTTAAACAATGCTATAGATCTTGAGATCTTCATTGAGACCATTTGGAGACATCGAACTCCCAATTTAAATATCCAGAACGTCTCTCTCTTATATAAGAGGTAAACCTTTCATTGTCCAATTCTCAATATGCTTATCTGCCATGACTTCAAGACCCACAATATTGTTTCCGTGCACTTGAAGAAAATGTTGGGGAACACTGTGTTTATCAAACCCATCTTTAACCACTTGTCCTCCTGAGGATACCCCTCTTTCCTGACTAGGCCATTTTTTGCGTTGCGGCGCTGCATTACGTTGAATTAAAATTGCGCGGTCATGCAACATTGCACCCAAATAAAATTGACGTCCTCTTTTCTGATGAATTCAGCTTTCTTTTGGTGGTATTTGAACGCCTGTGCATTTTTTATTTTTTGCGCTATGAAAAAAAAGACCGACAATTTTGAGAAAAAAAACTATATTTTTGTATATTTTTGACTTTTGGCTATTAAACATGTCCAGTAAAAAAATTAAAAAAATTAAATTTCATCATAAATTTATACCAAAATATACTCTGCTACGTCTTTGCTAAAAAAAATAAGTGTAAATTAATTGGTTTACGTGATAATTATAGTGTATACAAATGGCGGTATATATGCTGGAATTTTTTTTTTTTTACTAATAATGGCGGCGATCAGCAACTTATAGCGGGACTGCGGCAGGCATTCTGACACTGGGGGGAACTGGCTTAGTGTCGCTGACATCTCCAGTGACACCAATATGGTGATCGGTGCTAAAAAAAAGCACTGATACTGTACTAATGGCACTGGGCAGGAAGGGGTTAACATGAGGGGTGATCAAAGGGTTGATTGTGTGCTTCGAGTTTTTTACTGGGGGGAAGTGTGTTGTGCTGTGCACAGCCATTCAGAGCAGTGAACCGGAGCCGACAGGGAGGAGGACTGTTAGTAAACAAAGCAGCCCTCCTCCCCATTGGAGATCCTTGGTAATCATTGGGCGCTGGCAGGGAATCACTGGCAGGGACCAGGTGATTGACAGCCGCGAATGGTGGCTCGGGCAGGGCACGAGCGTGGCTCTCTCGCACTCCCCTACCCAGAAATGCAAAATCCCATATATACATGATTTTGTGCACCCCTGCCACCCTGTAGCAGTATATCTTTTATAGGGCAGTGGGGAAGAGGTTAATAAGCCTACGGTGTTCACCAATATGTTTTCGTAAAGGGCATATGGTGCGGCCTACATACAATAGATTACATGGGCAAGAGAGTACATATACTACAAAATCTGTCACACAAGTTATAAGTTTTATCTGAAGTTGGTTACCCTTGTCTCTTTTTTCAGAACAACCATGTGTGATATATTAACAACTCAAACAACCTCTTTTCTTACATTGGAAAATTCCTCTCCTATGATCAAAATAGGACTGAATATCCATGTCCCTCTCTTTCCGTCTTGATAATTTACTGAGGGATAAACTGTTGTTTAATGTACATGCCCTTCTAAAGGTAACCTGGGGGGCTGGAGGTAGAACAGAGGCCAATCTGGGGTCTAACTGGAGAGTGTTCCAATATTTGCGAACGATCTTAGAGATCTTGCGATATGCATTATTGTATCCCGTAATGAATCTCACTGTATTGCAATCCTGATTATTGGTAGAACTTTTATTGTTAACTTGAGGATTTTGATGTTTATCTTAAGCCTCCTTTATCAAAGAAGAAGGGTACCCTGTTTCAATAAATTTAGATGACAGAATTTCCCCTTGTTCTTTATACACTTAATTTTTTTTAACAATTTATCCTGAGCCTGTTAAATTGTCCACTAGGAATATTATTTCTCCAGGCTAGATGGTGACAACTGGAGTAGTGTAGATAAGAATTCCCCCAGTTGGTTTAGTATGATTACTAGTACATATGGCCTTATCTTCATGAGACAGTATAAGGTCCAAAAAAACAATGGAATCTGGGTCAAACACTTGAGAGAAATTAAAACCTAAAGAATTGGAATTGCAATGAGCTACGAAGGCTGAAAAGACATCAAGGTCACCATCCCAGATGAGGAGGATGTCATTGATGGGTTTGTGGGAAGAACAATATATTTGGGCCAACGATCACTTTGCTAGATAAATCGTCCTTTAGGGATGATATATCGATGACATACTTTTTTGAAATTGTTTAAATTGCAATTGCAGCCAGGAGTGCTGCTCCAGTGGTCCCAGTGGTCACATGAACGGAAGCCAGTCCCACTGGCTACCAATCATTAGCAGGTATCTAGAGCTGTCTTTCACAGATCAGTCTCTGTATTGGACTTGTTCTATGTACAAATTTAATTATTTTGTGACGAGTTCATAACTGCAATTAAATTTTGTTTAATAGCTGGTATTTATCTTTAACATTCCCAATATACTGTAGATGTGTTATTTTTTTTCAGCCCCTACGTGGCGGAGAGCCATTGGCTAGCGACCCCAAATACCAATAAGTGATTCCGCTGACATAGGAAAGTAGCGGCACTTTAACATGTTGCTAGCTCCTATTCAAACGATTGGAGTATTGATGGACCAACCTGCTTAAAGCATATCAAAACCCTAGAAAAATTTTATATATTGCAGGACACCATTCCTTAGATTTACTGGCTGCATCCATCTTCTTTTTCTAGGTTTTTATCCTTCATCTTCATCTGGTGATCCAATCAAGAACGCTTTCTATCCCTGGGTGACAGTGCTTATACCAGTGTAGTATGGGAACATTTGCAAAGTCGTAAACATTCCTGAACCATGCAAAAACGCTCTGCCTTTCTGAAGACACGTGTGGGTGCCATTATTGCTAATAGCATCCCACTACATCTTGGAAACGCGGACATTTGTGGCTGACAAAACACATGGCACAGTGGTAATGTGTATTTATCAGGAACGAAATCACCTGCTCATGTCACTGTGCTTCCCAGAGTGGGAGGTTGTAGTTCTGGTGTCCACCAGCAGGTGTATCCCAGCAGGCAGCAGTTTTCAGTAATTAGTTTCCACCTGATGCTGGCTGAATATTTAGTCTCTTCTCTGCTGGTACACTTTGTGTCAGTGGTGCCATTTATCCTGCTCCTTATCTTGCTCTTGCGCTGCTTCCTGTACTCTGCTGCCTTTTGTTTCTGCTCCCCTTGCATCTGATTCAAGTCCTGGTTCCTCCTTCCCATTTGTTTCCAGAATTTCAAATTTACCCTGTTTATCCGTGTTCTCCATTTTTTTGTACATATTTTACATGAGCTACTCGAGCATGTATAGTGGGCTCCCGGCTGTGAAGCCGCAAGATGTCACACCTGGGTACCCACACTTAAGATGTCGGCGCCGGGGAGAGAGGACAGCCAGTAAATCTGGCTGGTGTGAACACACCACTGGATCCTTGAACAGTTGAACGGCTGTTTTTTAAAAGTTTGCATCTACAGTTTTGTAGCTGCTGACTTTTATTTTTTCAAGTGAGACTGGAGCTCCGCTTTAAATAAAAGACAGGGTTTTTTTTGTCATGATCAGTAATATTTCCAATATCAATGCCACAAAATCATGATTTCTGCCAGGAGATGCAAACTTTTCAGCACAACTGTACATTTTTGCTACTACCTATAAGAAGTGTAACATTTAGTACAATAACGCCTCATGCACACTGCAGCTCAAAGAAGCTGCTCCTACAGCCGTTTGAGCTGTTTTGAGCTTCTTTTTTTTTCTCTGCCCATTAAAGTGTTACTAAACCCACAACAGTAAAATCAGTCTGTATATGCAGTAAAACATGCTTGTTATACTCACTGTGGTACCTAAGGGGTTAATTCTCTGCATTGTGTAAAAAGGTTGTTTGATCCTGTCTTCTCTGCCCCTCTTCTTGTTGAAATGACCACCTGATACAGACTGAACCCCTGGTACCGGTACATGCTCAGTTTGGTGTTTATTGCTAGAGAGGTTTTTTTTTTCCTTGGGAGGGTGCATGTGATCAGCACAGGGCCAATCAGCACTGTCCATCCTCCTAGAGCAGAAAAAACTCCTACAAGCTTTAACCAGTGCTCTGCTGAAGTCAAAAGACTTCTATATACCGCTGATGAGAAAAGGTATTCAGCAGTTTATATTTCCTAAAATAATTGCATTTTCATGTTCTGTGTGCTGTGGTAGACCAGATATAGTGAATGCAGGGTCCGGGGAGACCAGATATAGTGAATGCAGAGTCCAGGGAGACCAGATATAGTGAATGCAGGATCCTGGGAGACCAGATATAGTGAATGCAGGGTCCGGGGAGACCAGATATAGTGAATGCAGGGTCCGGGGAGACCAGATATAGTGAATGCAGGGTCCTTGGAGACCAGATATAGTGAATGCAGGGTCCTGGGTTTTGTATCACTTTAACTTCCCTCTATTTAGCCTATGTGTGCATGCACACTAGAGGCATTTTCAGGAGTTTATTGGCAGGGGAGTTTACAAGCAGAAAAAAACATATGAGAAGATAACAAAATGCTCGAAAGTGAAAACATGTGCATTAGCACGCATAAACACACATTAGCGCACATTAGTGCATTCTAATGCCCAGAATTCTAGCCAATAGAATGCATTAATGCCAGACACAGGAACGCACATTAACTCACATAGAAAAACATAGCTTTTACCATGTTTTTGATTCTAAAAACTGTAACTCAAAAACTTTTTGATCTTCTCAGTGTGCATGAGGCTTAAGAGTTAACGCTTATTTCGAAAATTTCATTTTATTAGAGAACATTCTGGCATGCCTCGGGGTTCTGTTTGAAGATTGGTGCCATACCTTTTCCTTTTCTATTAGTGAGCAGGAGAACTTCCTTTACTTTTAATGCCACCGGTGTGTGAATGACAGACAGCTCAATCTCTCAGTGAGCCAACCTGACACATGCAATAGAAATTCAGGCCTCCTACTGACTCCTGGCAATTTATTTCTCTATGGATGAAAGGTGCTTCAAAGACAACATGTCAGGAAAAGACATTGACCCACTCATTGCCAGAATCAAGCTCCTTTCCAGATCTGACTTCTTCATTGATCTCTGGTAATGTGTCTGGTTGTTAAAGGACAATTGTGTCTTTGGTACAATAGACCTAATTAATTTATCCGTCCACCTGAGACCATCAGATCAAATACTTATCTTTCTCTTCGATCCAGAGATCATGCATACGCCTCAAGCTGCACTCTGCTGGATTGCTGGAGGCCACCATGAGTACAACATACACATAGAATTAAATAAGGCTATGGTACTCATGCACTTTTCAATGTCCTTTAAGATCCCCAATTCTGTAAAGGGCTAGTCTGCCCAAAACTGTTATTACAGTTTTTGGTAGACGCTTCTGACAGTTTCTGACAGTCTTTCATCTGGGATTGTATTGGAGTTATCTTTGCGTTTCCAGATTTGCAAACCTTCTATGCCCATTATGCAGGATGTTTTTGTAGCACTGACACTCTAGGGAGCTTTTGAGATGTTGTTTCCTTCTGCTGCTTCCAGTGGAGGCCAGTCTTGAACCAAACCAGTAAATTACTAGTGAAGGAGAAAGCTCCCTGCAAGCCTGCATGGGTAACATATCCACCTAGATAAGCTAAGCTCAGCACTCCTGTTTCTCCCTCTATGGAGTACTCAGTCCATGTACCTGTTAGGTCCTTTGGGGCTCTCTACTCTATGCAAAACATATCACAGTCCCTCCAGGCATCCTCACTTTGTCTAATGCAGTCCCCTCATGACTCCCTGCCCCAGTTGCACTATACTTCTGAGCCACCCTGCCACTTTCCAAGCCTACTGTCTCCCTCTCCCTCTCCCTTCTCTCGCTCCCTCTCTCTTCCTCCCCCCCCCTCTTTCTTTCCCCCCTCTCTCTCTCCCCTCTCAAAAAAGTCGCACCAAAGTTGCACCCATCCAAAGCTACATCAAAATTGCATCAAAGTGGCACCCATCCAAAGTCACATCACAATCGATACTTTCCGATAGGCAAAACAAAATGCATTAATAATGCACTACATGCTTTTCTGCCACGTGTCCATTGAAGTCTATTGAACCAAAAATGCACCGTATTGCATTTAAAAAAGTTCCTGACCCTTTCCAAAAACACAGTTGCTGAAAAACATATAGGTGTGAACATGTCCCACAAGAAACCATGTTAAATGGACTGTAGTGCTGTTTTGTTACGGTTTTGGGGTTGTATTCGATATATGCAAACAGAGTAGAGAGATCACACAAATACTTAATAATGACACATACAGATAACAAATATTAGAAAAAATAACAAGAATACTTAACTAAAGATGCTCTTTCTGCCACGTGTCCCTCCATAATATTGTGTGGCCGATGATCAGAGCAGACGCATGCATAGCGTAAGCTCTGGGTCAAGACAAATATTTCCAGTCTAGCTGTGTTGTATACTGGATTTGCTTGTAGGGAATGTCCAGCCCCCCCATTGCAAACAACATAATGACCTTCTAAGGAAAATTGCACATTCCAGCAAAGGAGAGTGGGCTGGCTAGTCCATATAGTCACATTCCTTTGATATTTAAGGTAATCAGACTTTGTCCTCGCATAGCCCTTTAACCAAGGCTTGGAGGCATTCTTAAACATTTGTGAGGCCAACATTACAAAGGAAATATGTACTTTGCAAGTTCCCAATCACTCCACCCCCTGGCTCACAAATATCATACAGTATTGCCTCCCACTGTACATAAAGGCAACATGACAACAGTGGAAAGTACCTAATTATTGTAAACAACGGAATAATTAATGTGTTCTTCCACACACATACACCCGACCCCCCCCCCCCGGGTAAAATTTGGCTAAATTTACCTTAAATGAAAAATGGGGGATCTAAAGTGTATCTATCTAGAGTGTAGATACCTACTTTCCCTGTCTGATTTTACCTACACAGAAAATCTCATTGTTCAATCTCATCGCTATGTTAGGGCTGAAAAATAGAAAAATTATCCAAAATTAAAAAAAAAAATAAAAAAAAATAAATGATGGACTAACTAACAAAGGAACCAAATTTTCCCTTTCAAGAATTCAAAAGCACATGAGCAGAAATGAACATCAGACTTTCTTTTCCAAGAGTTTAGAAGTGTAGGAGATTGTCAAAGTCCTTCACATTTGGACTGTCAAGTCTTAGACATCCGATGATCAGATTGCAGCTGCAGTACAGCAATTGCAACATTGTAGAATACAAAGTCCATTTCATCCTCTGGACTATAAACAGTTCACAAGTCATAGACCTGCAGGCACTTGGCCATCATGGCAGCTGGAACTTTTGCTTATTTTTACAGACAGTTCAGGTACTTAACCATCTGAATAAATAGAAGAGTTCAGGTACTTGACCATCAGAACAGATAGACGAGCTCTGGGACTTGACCATCTGAACAGATAGAAGAGTTCAGGTACTTGACCATCAGAACAGATAGACGAGCTCTGGAACTTGACCATCTGAACAGATAGGAGAGTTCAGGTACTTGACCATCAGAACAGATAGACGAGCTCTGGGACTTGACCATCTGAACAGATAGGAGAGTTCAGGTACTTGACCATCAGAACAGATAGACGAGCTCTGGGACTTGACCATCTGAACAGATAGAAGAGTTCAGGGACTTGACCATCTGAACAGATAGAAGAGTTCAGGTACTTGACCATCAGAACAGATAGACGAGCTCTGGAACTTGACCATCTGAACAGATAGAAGAGTTCAGGTACTTGACCATCAGAACAGATAGACGAGCTCTGGGACTTGACCATCAGAACAGATAGAAGAGTTCAGGGACTTGACCATCAGAACAGATAGAAGAGTTCAGGAACTTGACCATGAGAACAGATAGAACAGTCCAGGGACTTGACCATCAGAACAGATAGAAAAGTTCAGGGACTTGACCATCAGAACAGATAGAACAGTTCAGGGACTTGACCATCAGAAGAGATAGAACAGTTCAGGGACTTGACCATCAGAACAGATAGAAGAGTTCAGGGACTTGACCAACAGAACAGATAGAAGTGCTCTGGGACTTGACCATCAGAACAGATAGAAGAGTTCAGGTACTTTACCATCAGAACAGATAGAACAGTCCAGGGACTTGACCATAAGAACAGATAGAAGAGTTCAGGAACTTGACCATCAGAACAGATAGAACAGTTCAGGGACTTGACCATCAGAAGAGATAGAGCAGTTCAGGGACTTGACCAAAAGAACAGAGAGAATAGTTCAGGTACTTATAGTAATAATACTTGACCATCAGAACAGATAGAACAGTTCAGGGACTTGACCAAAAGAACAGATAGAACAGTTCAGGGACTTGACCATCAGAACAGATAGAACAGTTCAGGGACTTGACCATCAGAACAGATAGAACAGTTCAGGGACTTGACCATCAGAAAAGATAGAACAGTTCAGGGACTTGACCATCCATAACAAAACAAGTGCGTTTCTGCAAAATGCACTAAAAAACACATAGGTGTGAACTAGGACTTAGGAGGGAGGATCATTACCACCTGTCACCCAATCACACTCTGCCAATGTCTGACTTTCAGATGGCCTTGTCACTTACACGGGCCTTTTTCAGCAGGGATGGTTGAATATATTATATACACTGACAACTAAACATGGCAGAAACTTACAAGCTGTTTCGTAGTTTGAAAACAACACTGAATCAGTCTGAACTCCCTTTTACAGTTTTTGAAAATAATATGGCATCATGGCAAAAGCGTATTACAGCATGCTTGTATTGTAAAAAAGATAAAACGAATGATACGAGAGACTCCTATTTGCATTTAGTATTACAGAAAATATTAAAATCTGCCTCTAAATTGTGTGTGGCAGTTTGCCAAGAGTTTCTTTTTTCACCAACTGTTCACTTTGAGAAGTGCGCATAATATACCGTGTTATATTGGGTGTATTCATGTGATACCGAGGATCACTCCATCCCAGAACTTTAATGGAAAGGATTAGCGTAATTATTTTCGCTTGTTTATGAGCTATTGCAATTATGTTGCATAGTTTTACGAAGCGAGACAAACTCTTATCTGGAACTTGGCATAGTGCTGATTGAATACCAAGACGTGAACTAGCAATTGATATCGTAATACAAGCATTACCCTTCTTAATTGTTATGACTTGCAGTACAATAAAATACCAAGCAAGACAGAAATAGAGATTAGTAATAAAGCAGGGGTCTCTGAACTTTCAGGGCCAGTTTACTATCCTTCAGACTTTAGAGGGTCCAGACTGTGGCCAGTGGGATAAAAAATGTCCTCGTGTTGATAAAAATGACCCATTATCGGTGTCAGTGAGGGGAATAGTGCCCCACTGTTGGTGTCAGTGGGATTAATAGTGCCCTATCATTGGTCTCAGTGGAAGGCATAGTGCATTACTGCTGGTGTCAGTGGGAGAAATAGTGCCCCGTGGTTGGCATTAGTGGGAGAAATTGTGCCCATCATTGGTGTCAGTAGGAGGAATAGTGCCCCATCATTGGTGTCAGTGGGAGGAATAGTGCCCCATCATTGATGTCAGTGGGAGGAATAGTGCCCCATCATTGGTGTCAGTGGGAGGAATAGTGCCCCATCATTGGCGTCAGTGGGAAAAATAGTGCCCATTATTGGTATCAGTGGGAGAAATAGTTCCCCATCATTGGTGTCAGTAGGAGGAATAGTGCCCAATCATTGGCGTCAGTGGGAGAAATAGTGCCCATTATTGGTATCAGTGGGAGGAATAGTGTCCCATCATTGGTGTCAGTGGGAGGAATAGGTGGGAGGAATAGTGCCCCATCATTGGTGTCAGTGGGCAGAAAATTGTCCAATTGGTGTCAGTAGGATTAATAGTACCCCATTGTTGGTGTCACTGGCAGGAACAGTGCCTCATATTTATTGTCAGTGGGAGGAATAGTGCCCCAAGGGCCGGACAAAGGCAAGTAAAGGGCTACATCCAGCCCCCAGGCCAGAGTTTGGAGACCACTGACATTAAGTCGGGCTCCATTCAAACGGGCACAATGGGGCTCTTATAAATAAATTAGTGTAGCGCTAAACATGCAAATAAAACAGTACCATTATAATGCATAATACATAATATAATTAATGTGATAAGTGCTGTGATCCTCACAGTGCTCTTAGACCACTAGATACCCTCGTAAATATCACTCTCTTACAAATAAAAACATTACAATCATATTCCAAAAAAATATATTGTGATAGTGCCACTTCAAAAAAATATAAATAAATAAATAAATATCGGGTGATGGTGCCACTTCAACTCCATTCAATGTCCAATATTCCAATTCAAATCCATCTATTCCAAGTGTTCTCTATAAACATGCACAGTGTTTATATATAGATAGTGCCACTCGTGAACCAACACACTTCTTTCCACTTCGGCTGCAATGCCTGCTCACCTCCTTCCTGCGACCCCTAGGGGCCCACAAGCCTTTAGGATCACCTTGGATCCTCAAAATTCCTGGTTTGGCACCTTCCTGATATTCCTCCTATCAGGCCTCCTCCACTCCTTCACTGTTATGCCTCACAGGCTCCTCACCAGCGATTGTATTCGGTTGTACAGCGGCAATTCCGTCCCTATATGGGCAAACTGCAAACCTCTGATGATACTTCCTGATAACCAGGAAAATGGCGTCCCACACCGGAAGTGCGACACTCCGGATACCGGAAGTTGCGTCTTAGCTTTGGGCACCCCCTAGGGGTCGCAGGAAGGAGGTGAGCAGGCATTGCAGCCGAAGTGGAAAGAAGTGTGTTGGTTCACGAGTGGCACTATCTATATATAAACACTGTGCATGTTTATAGAGAACACTTGGAATAGATGGATTTGAATTGGAATATTGGACATTGAATGGAGTTGAAGTGGCACCATCACCCGATATTTATTTATTTATTTATATTTTTTTGAAGTGGCACTATCACAATATATTTTTTTGGAATATGATTATAATGTTTTTATTTGTAAGAGAGTGATATTTACGAGGGTATCTAGTGGTCTAAGAGCACTGTGAGGATCACTTATCACATTAATTATATTATGTATTATGCATTATAATGGTACTGTTTTATTTGCATGTTTAGCGCTACACTAATTTATTTATATTTGGACACTGATTAGGGGTATCGGTTTGAGTGTTAGCAGCATATCAATCAGGAGGGGGGTTTTCCATAGAAGCGCAGGAGGATTTACAATCAACAATGGGGCTCTTGCTGGTGAAAATTATCAGATTCTTACTGATGATACTGAATGCTGTTTGCGCATCCTGCATGGAACCAGCAGCCGCTGTCAGCGGCAGCTGTCAGATTTGAACTTATCTGAATGGTTACATGGGAATAGAGCCTCAATGACCTTGGACACAGCCACTGTGCGGACAGGGTTGGGGTTTCTAAGGAGTTTTGGCCACACACATTCTGGCTGAGTCCAGAGGTGGCTGCACCAGGCTCTGGAAGGATCCTGACAATATTGTTAGGATCTACCCCACAGCCTGACTGACAGCTGGTTCCACCTTTCAGGCTTGGCTGATAGCTGGAGTCAGCAGCTCCCATCCCCTTCTGAACCCAGTACCATTGAAACTTGACACTAATGCTGCAGCATGAAAGTGAGTATAAAGCAGGGGCGGACTGATAACTCATGGGGCCCCCGGGCAATAGGGGATCATGGGGCCCCTGTGTCCTTGCCCAAACTCAAAAAAGCCTATGAAAAAGGTACCAGGGGCATCTCATGGGGCCCCCTACTGACCCCGGGCCCTCGGGCAGTGCCCGAGTTTCCAAATGGTCAGTCTGCCCCTGGTATAAAGGCTTGTTTTTATCTTCCATACTTCTCCTTTAACTTAGCATTCCACAGCAACTTGTCATTACTTTCCTTTTACTCCCCCATCACTTCATTCAGCTGCCTGGAAAAACATCAAGCAGTGTGCAATCTACAAGCCGCTTACACAGCTATATGGACTGGCCATCTGATGCTGATTAGTCCAGCATTACATGCTCATCCATACCTAGAACTATAGTTCTCACCATTGAATGGATTATAGGGAATAAAGGAAGAAAGGTAAGTATGTACTGGAGGGGGTGGGGCACACTGTCTTAGTAGCTAGCCCCTCTGGCTTGCAGCACTGGGGTGAGAACTTCGGACTGGACACTATCTGCCTAGAGTTTGCATGTTCTCCCTGGGCCTGCGTGAGTTTCCTCCATGTGCTCCAGTTTCCTCCTACAGGTCAAAGACATGCTAGTAGATTAATTAGCCCTAGTCAAAAGTTCAGAAAATCAAAGCGCTTAGGTCCCCCAAGTGGACTATAGAGAGGATATATGTCCCAATACAGGGGCGGACTGACAACTCATGGGGCCCCTGGGCAATAGGGGATCATGGGGCCCCTGTGTCCTTGCCCAAACTCAAAAAAACCTATGAAAAAGGTACCAGGGGCATGTCATGGGGCCCCCTACTGACTCCGGGCCCTCGGGCAGTGCCCGAATTTCCAAATGGTCAGTCCACCCCTGTCCCAATATGTTCAAATTGACAATTATTGAGCCGTCCACTTGAATGAAAGCCACAAGTTTTTTTCCACCAGGCTGACAATAAAAGCTCTGGGCAATCAATCAACCAATAACATAAGCACGACTCCACAGCCATACATGAGAAAACCCCACTTACATGCCTCAAGAAGGATGGTGATATGCAGGGAAGAAGAACATTGGTACAGGTGTGTGCAGGACCTGGTGTTTCTCAGCGGACAATTCCAGACAATGGCCGGTATATTCGGATACATACTGCACAAACCCGAAATGATACGCTGGAAGCCCTTGGTGGGCTGTCTCCAAAGTGAAGCAGGAAACAACCAGGAGCCGACTCGGGGAGTTGCTATGATGACACGTTTTGCGCGACTGCACTTTGTCAAGTCTTAATTAGCCCTAGTATGTGTGTACATACCGGCTATGCACGTGTTATCACATTCTGCATGCCAGCTCCATGCCAAACAATCGGAAAGGGTTGAAGAAAAGAAGTGGCAACCTAACTTGCCAAGAAAATGAAAACGGCTTTAAAGTATATTAGACTTGGTGGCTAGAGAGCTAACCCATAGAATCGCTGAGAGTCACATACAGCTAAAAGGATATACTGTATACATACATACAAGTATATACTGCCGGAGATGAGGGACTAAAGCAAACCCGTTGCTTTGCCCTGATGCCCCATTCATATGAGGTGTAGTGGGAACTTGCATTCCTGCCCACGTTTTTGTGTTTGCGTGTTTTTCGTGCAACACATACACATTACTATGATGGGATGCCCTACACACACCAAACACACCAAAGAGCTCCTGCACCTGATCAGGCAGTGATCTTTGCACAGTTTTTTTACCACGTTTTGCCACGGTTTTAGCGCATTTTGTCGTGGGACATAAGCCGTGTCTGCTACCAAAGTTTGGAGTGCCATTAGAAATGAAGACACAGCAAGCATGATGCATACTTTGGCTCACTTTGGCACATTTTCCATGCATTCCTGGGAAGCGCAGATGTGAATGGGGCTTAAGGCTGAACTCCAGATAGGCAGCTGAATACAGAGATGAAATTATAGCTGATCCCGAAACTTAGATGATGTCAAATTAGGACTGATTTTCATGAAACTGGTATCACAACTGAATTCGAATTTCATTATTTAATGAAACTGAGGGGGTGAGGTGGGGGGTTGAGAGGGGTTGGGCTCCGTTTCCTCCACCCCCCTCTGCCAATCCCTCCACTGGCTTCCGATTGCGCAACGGATCAAATTCAAAATCCTAACATTGACGTACAAAGCTGCCCACCATACTGCCCCGAACTACATCACTAATATCCAAGTACCACCCAACACGCACACTCCGCTCCTCACAAGACCTCCTTCTCTCTAGTTCCCTGGTCTCCTCCTCCCATGCCCGCCTCCAGGACTTCTCCAGGGTGTCACCCATCCTCTGGAACTCCCTGCCCCAACCCATCAGATTATCACCTACTCTCCTCTCCTTTAGGCGCACCCTGAAAACTCATCTCTTCAGGGAAGCCTACCCCACCCCCTGCTAACTTGCCGACCTTCTCCACTCTTCCTACCACTCCATCCCCCAGAGCTATCTCCTCCTGTACCACTATCCCATCCCTCCTAGATTGTAAGCTCGAAAGAGCAGGGCCCTCGATCCCCTCATGTTTTGCATTGTATTGGTATTGTTCTGTCACATGTTCTGTCCCCCTTTGTAATGTACAGCGCTGAGTGAACTATTGGCGCTTTATAAATACTGTATAATAATAATAATAATAATTTTTACCAGTTCAGATTGTCAAAAGGCTTTTGGAAGAAAGGGATCAAAAGCTGCTCCAAACATGGTTTCTGCCTTATCTACTTTTGCAGTTGACTGGGCATCCGTAGATTGACTATCAGTTCCACCAGCCTCCTAGTATCCCTGGTAGAATTTTTTGTGACATATCCTGTTTTTGACCCAATGACATCATCAGGGAGGACTATCAGAGGGTTTGCCTACAATTTACAAAACTTTGCGTCAGTTGCCCCTATAATAATAATAATAATACAAAATCTGGTCTGGATTCCCATGCAATGGGCCTTTTAACTTCCAAAGGTGTGTGAATTTTTTTAAAGTTTGGCCAAACCACCATAGATAGAACTTTTCAGATTTTCACTTATCTCCAGCTAAAATGCTCATATATCTTATCTGGCAAATGATTTGTAAGCTCTGTCCAGCCACATTTGAGATCCATACACCTCTGTAGCTTCACAACCAGACAAAAAAGCCAGAGAAAAGTCAAAAGTCCTTATCTGAAGTCTTGTTTTATGTCAGTGAGTCCTGAAGCGCAAAAATCAGTTTTAGATCAGCAGTGAAATCCTCCAAGTGAAGGGCAGGTGTCTTATAAAGGAAATCTGTACTGAGGAAGCAGTGAGACATTGCTGCCCTTTGCTGTATATTCATTGCCTAGCTGGTATGCAGAATCAACAGTTTCAGTACTTTTTGTGCAACTGACCCAGAAGAATGCAGATCAAGAATTCTATTTTCAGTTTCTAGCCTGATCCTCATTCTGAATCAGTGACTTTGAAACATTTAAAGTGGTTGTAACCCTCAGACATGAAATATGAACAAATCCTATCCCTCTGTAGTGTGTACTTGTCTCAATTAAGATCACAAAGTGTCATTTCTGTCTGCTAAGTTTTCCTGACACCAAGAGAAAAATGGTGACAGGGGAGGGACCTCCAACAGATTGACAGCCTCAGCTCTGTTCCTATGAGCTGTATGGAGGGGGGGGGGTGTCTCTTCCCTCCAATCAGCTCTCAGAGCTCTCCTTACTGAGCTCTGCAGAGTGTAACTTCAGCTCTCCACCCACTTTTTTCTCTAGCTCAAACAAGCTTTGAAAACTCTGAAGTTTGCACAGATGTAAAGAAGAGAGGACTTCAGATAACCAGGTACAACTTATGCAGAGTGTAACTTCAGCTCTCCACCCACTTTTTTCTCTAGCTCAAACAAGCTTTATAAACTCTGGAATTTGAACAGACGTAGAGAAGAGAGGACTGCAGATAAACAGGTACAACTTATGCAGGAGGATTTGTTTCATTTCTGTGTATCACCTGTGGCTAATCCCTTCACTGGGGATATGGAAGAGTTTACAAACACTAAGTTGCTTGATCAGCATGACAGCCAGACAGCTAGCAATGTGAAAAGGCCACCACTGGAGCCTACATGTTTCTTTCAAACATGTTAATCCCCCCATTCTCTTATATCAGCCATTCCAAACCAAGGTTCAGTGAAACCCTATGGTTCCTCCAGGGGTGGCTAGGTGTTCCTTGAGCTGTACCCCAATCTGATGTGCCTGCTGTATTTCCAGGACCATGGCCGCAAGGAGTCATTCTAGCCACCCTGTAAGGGGGCATTCTTCCCATCTACCACCACCAATGTAAGGGGCATTTTGCCAATGACTACCCAATGGACTAACCTTACCAGGAGTTTCCTGTGACTTGAACATGATTTCAAGGCTTCCTTTAGGGTAAAATGGCTGAGAAAGGTTGCCTTCTATAGTAATCAAAAAGGAAGATATATGAATTACAGCAGGCTAAATAGGGAACAGCAAGCAAGTAAAAGAAAGTGAATATTTCATTAAAAATTGGTTTCAGCTAAACATGAGAATAATATGTCACAATACACAATTGGAAGCATGATATTGTTCTCCTTTAAAATTTTGTGGAGACCTAATGTAAAAAAAATATGTTGCTTTCATGCCTCAGATTTCACATTAGCAATGTTAATGCAATCTGGATTTTATTTAATCTTATAACACACAGACGTGTCTATAACGCGGTGAGACTGGTGATCATTCGTCCACATCCAATTAGCTTTTCATGAGTCTGTGGTTTCTCTGTGCTCTAATATTGATTCCATGATCATCTTTCATATTAAGCTGATATGTTTGTAAGAAACGACTTTTGACTACGGCATATTTAGAACCAATTCGAGGATGAGCGCTTCTGATGATGTCAGATTCTTGATGCGCATTACCCTTCTGTCTAGACAGGTTAATAGGAAGCAATTGTGTTTAGGGGAAAAGCTTTGCAGGCCGGTTGCTGTTTGATAACGCATTGTGTCGGGTGGTTTCTGATACTTAAATCTGAGCTTCAGGCAGATATAAATTAATGCAGCTCTGTAATCAGTGATATATTATTAAATGCATTTGCGAATACAAACAGTTTAAGTACCTGGCATCAGCTTCTTGCAGCCCCTGTAGAGCAGAGTTGGAATGTGAGCGGAAGCAGCAAAAGGAGTCAGTTCATTTCCTGACAAGAAGCATGCTGATAGGAGTAGAGAGCAGAGAAACAGAGAAATCTGCTCACCACTGTGCTACTTCTCCTTTCTCTGTTCAGTCATAGGCTGGGGAGGTACAGTGGGGCAAAAAAGTATTTAGTCAGCCACCAATTGTGCAAGTTCTCCCACTTAAAAAGATGAGAGGGGCCTGTAATTGGCATCATAGGTAGACCTCAACTATGAGAGACAAAATGAGAAAACAAATCCAGACAATCACATTGGCTAATTTTGAAAGAATTTATTTGTAAATTATGGTGGAAAATAAGTATTTGGTCAATATCAAAAGTTCATCTCAATACTTTGTTATATATCCTTTGTTGGCAATGACAGAAGTCAAACGTTTCCTGTAAGTCTTCACAAGGTTGGCACACACTGTTGCTGGTATGTTGGCCCATTCCTCCATGCAGATCTCCTCTAGAGCAGTGATGTTTTGGGGCTGTCACTGGGCAACACGGACTTTCAACTCCCTCCAAAGGTTTTCTATGGGGTTGAGATCTGGAGACTGGCTAGGCCACTCCAGGACCTTGAAATGCTTCTTATGAAGCCACTCCTTCGTTGCCCGGGCGGTATGTTTGGGATCATTGTCATGTTGGAAGACCCAGCCACTTTTCATCTTCAATGCCCTTGCTGATGGAAGGAGGTTTGCACTCAAGATCTCACGATACATGGCCCCATTCATTCTGTCCTGTACAGTTGCAAGAAAAAGTATGTGAACCCCTTGGGATTACGTGGAGTTTTGCATGAATTGGGCATAAAATGTTCTCTGAACGTCATCTAAATCACAACAATAGAAGAACACAGCCTGCTGAACATAATACTACACAAACATTAGATGTTGCCATGGTTTAATTGCACATAACATGTAAACATTCACAGTGCAGGGAGGAAAAAGTATGTGAACCTTTGGACTTAATAACTGGTTGACCCTCCTTTGGCAGCAATAACCTCAACCAAACGTTTCCTGTAGTTGCAGATCAGACCTGCACAACGATCTGGAGTAATTTTGGACCACTCCTCTTCACAAAACTGTTTCAGTGTAGCAATATTCTTGGGATGTCTGGTGTGAATCGCTCTCTTAAGGTCATGCCACAGCATTTCAATCGGGTTGAGGTCAGGACTCTGACTGGGCCACTCCAGAAGGCGTATTCTGTGCTGTTGCAGCCATTGTTTTGTTGAATTACTTGTATGCTTTGGGTCATTGTCCTGTTGCATCACCCATCCTCTGCGGAGCTTCAGTTGGCGGACAGATGGTCGTACGTTTTCCTGCAAAATGTCTTGATAAACTCTGGAATTAATTTTCCCATCAATGACAACAATCCGTCCAGGCCCTGAGGCAGCAAAGCAGCCCCAAACCATGATGCTCCCTCCGCCATGTTTTACAGTGGGGATGAGGTTTTGATGTTGGTGTGCTGTGCCTTTTTTTCTCCACACATAGTGTTGTGTGTTCTTCCCAAACAACTCAGTCTTGGTTTCATCTGTCTACAGTATATTTTGCCAGTAGTGGTGTGGAACATCCAGGTGCTCTTTTGCAAACTTCAAACGTGCTGCAATATTCTATTTGGACAGCAATGGCTTCCTCCATGGTGTCCTCCCATGTACTCCATTCTTGTTTAATGTTTTCCTTATTGTAGATGTGTCAACAAAAATGTTAGCATGTGCCAGAGATTTCTGTAGGTCTTTAGCTGACACTCTGGGATTCTTCTTTACCTCATGCAGCATTCTGCGCTGTGCTCTTGCAGTCATTTTTACAGGACGACCACTCCTAGGGAGAGTAGCAACAGTGCTAAACTTTCTCCATTTGTAGACAGTCTGTCTTACCGTGGACACATGAACATCAAGGCTTTTGGAGATACTTTTGTAACCCTTTCCAGCTTCATGCAAGTCAACAATTCTTGATCGTAGTTCTTCTGAGAGCTCTTTTCTGCGAGGCACGGTTCACATCAGACATTGCTTCTTGAAACCAGTAAACCCAAAACAGGTGTGTGTTTTTTAAGGGCAGGACAGCTGTCAGCAACTCATCCAATATCATCACACTGATTGGAGTCAAGGTTGGCTCACTCCTGACTCCAATTAGCTCTGGGAGAAGTCATTAAGCTAGGGCCTCACATACTTTTTCCTCCCTGCACTGTGAATGTTTACATTGTATGTGCAATTAAACCATTGCAACATCTAATGTTTGTGTAGTATTATGTTCAGCAGACTGTGTTCTTCTATTGTTGTGACTTAGATGACGTTCAGAGCACATTTTATGCCCAATTCATGCAAAACTCCACGTAATCCCAAGGGGTTCACATACTTTTTCTTGCAACTGTATATGGATCAGTCGTCCGGGTCCCTTTGCGGAGAAACAGCCCCAAAGCATGATGTTGCCACCCACATGCTTCACAGTAGGTATGGTGTTCTTTGGATGCAACTCAGCATTCTCTCTCCTCCAAACACGACGAGTTGTGTTTCTACCAAACAGTTCTATTTTGGTTTCATCTGACCATATGACATTCTCCCAATCCTCTTCTGGATCATCCAAATGCTCTCTAGCAAACTTCAGACGGGCCCGGACATGTACTGGCTTAAGCAGGGGGACACATCTGGCACTGCAGGATCTGAGTCCCTGGCGGTGTAGTGTGTTACTGATGGTAGCCTTTGTTACGTTGGTCCCAGCTCTCTGCAGGTCATTCGCTAGGTCCCCCCGTGTGGTCCTGAGATTTTTGCTCACCGTTCTTGTGATCATTTTGACCCCACAGGGTGAGATCTTGCGTGGAGCCCCAGATCGAGGGAGATTATCAGTGGTCTTGTATGTCTTCCATTTTCTAATTATTGCTCCCACAGTTGATTTGTTCACACCAAGCTGCTTGCCTATTGCAGATTCAGTCTTCCCAGCCTGGTGCGGGTCTACAATTTTGTTTCTGGTGTCCTTCGACAGCTCTTTGGTCTTCACCATAGTGGAGTTTGGAGTGTGACTGTTTGAGGTTGTGGACAGGTGTCTTTTATACTGATAACAAGTTCAAACAGGTGCCATTGATACAGGTAATGAGTGCAGGACAGGGGAGCCTCTTAAAGAAGAAGGTACAGGTCTGTGAGAGCCAGAAATCTTGCTTGTTTGTAGGTGACCAAATACTTATTTTCCACCATAATGTGCAAATAAATTCTTTCCAAATCAGCCAATGTGATTGTCTGGATTTGTTTTCTCATTTTGTCTCTCATAGTTGAGGTCTACCTATGATGCCAAATACAGGCCTCTCTCATCTTTGTAAGTGGGAGAACGTGCACAATTGGTGGCTGACTAAATACTTTTTTGCCCCACTGTATGTCTAGGACAGAGTTTCTCAACCAGGGTTGAGTATTTCTGTCTCTCAGATAAGTTCTTACTGACACCATTGATATTTTTAGCTATCTGTAAGGGGGGCAATTCTTCTCATTGATCACAAGTGTAAGCAGCCTTCTACCCACTGACCATCACACTAATGTATCATAAGTTGTAGAAATTGTACTTTTTAGCAGGGGTTCCCTGAGACCAGAAGGTTATTTCAAGGGTTCCTCTGTTTTGAAAAGGTTGAGAAAGGCTGGTCTAGGATGATTTTGTCCTTAGAGGAAGAAGGATGAATGATGCTGGTCATCAGACTGAGGGTATCTAGTAATGGAAAAGAATTACTGCAGGGAAATTTCTGGATTGAAAGTGAATATTGCAAAAAAATTTATTTTTTCACAGGCTGGGGTGGGCCTAGAACAGTCTGGGCTCAAAGGAAGTAGCTGTAATGTTGGCCCTCAAACTGGGGACCTCTATTAGCAGAAACACATACTGAATTGAAGGTGAATTTTGCAATAAAAGCTGGCTTTATTATTTTATTTTTAATGGGCTAGTCATTTGTATCTTTTTTATATTTGGTTGGAGTTCTGCTTTGTTGGACTGCAGATTTCTGGCTATAGCCTTTCACAGTATGCTTAATATAATATTCAACTGTATGCTGGCTGTAATGTTCTACAATGTGAGGCTGTTACTGTACTGCTTCTTCTTTCACTGTTCGGTCACAAGCTGGGAGGGTGGTTCCAGGATGCCCTGGGCTCACAGGAAGTGGGTTGAAGGATGCTGCCAATCAAACAGAGGAAATCTAGTGGAAGTGCATGGAAATTTTCTGGAAAAACTTTTTTTTTTTAATTTTTCCTTTTAATGGCATGTATATTTTTATCCTGTTACTTTTGGACAGAGTTCTACTTTAACAAGAAAGTTAAGGATTTCACTATTCCATATTTCAAAAGTATGATCGACCACTTTGGCATAATAACAGAAGAAAAATAAATCTTATGTATTCAAATGTAGCGATCTCCCATGAAGAGGCCACTGAGAAGATGCCCAGGTCTCCCTTGCTAATAGAGAGGCTGCCTGACACAGGCACAGGTCCATGTACACTGACAATACAGGCTCAGTCTATGGAATGTCTTTTTGTGGCTTTTTTTTGCAGAACTTGAACAGGAGGGGATCAGAATACTCCAAATCGATGTTAGAAATCAACAGGAGGACAATCTTCACAGCACCAATCCTTACAGCTGCAGTTACACATGAAAGTTCCAAATCAGGTCTTACTCACAATGTTATAGGAGCTTACTGCCACCCAGCGTCTACATGACACAAGTCAGCCAAGGAGACAAAGATCCTTCTCTAGACCAGAACTCCAGGGCAGGGCCCTCCAGCAAGAAATCCTTTAAGGATATTCTCTAGACCTCCAGCCCAGGACCTGCTGACACCCAGACTACAACTCTTGGCTCACAATAGCTGTCAACTAGGGGCAGCAACCCTAGGAGAAGATGACGCCTCCTACCAGAGATAGAACACTCTGAAAAGGCCTTCCAAATATTTATCACCTTCCTCAGTCATCTTCTTGGTGCCTTCTTGCAGGGATTGGCCGGGCTCTGATAAATACTCATAACTGAGTGAATGACTCTCCTTGCCCCCTTTTCTGGAAGTTCAGGACAGGAGCAATCAATCACCCAGCCTGGAAAACCCTGACCAGACCTAAAAAACAAATCACCACTCCAATGAGGACAGTGAAGCCAAAATTTACCCAAACGTTTTGGCAGGGGGCTACATATGCGTTTACCAATTCAGATGTTACAAATAATGGACCCTTTTTTAATTATGCATAACTTTTACACCAGTGAATGGACAAATTAAAAGATCCACCATTTAAAAAAGGTTACATATACAGTACTTCAAGCTGCTTTGCATGCCAAATCTATCAGCCTTAGCCTCTATCTGCCTGCTCATTATGGGACATGACACCTGTTAACATAAGGTGATATGAGATGACAATAATAAGAGACTGGCTGGTATTTTTGTGAACTAGTATCTAATGGAATGCAATTAGGTTTTGAACCTGTCCTAAAACTAGAGATTGAAGTACAACATTAACAGCCTTGGGTAGTCTATATCAGGGGTCTCCAAACTTTCTAACTAAAGGGCCAGTTTACGGTTCTTCAGACCTTAGGAGGGCTGGACTGTGGCCAGTGGAAGTAGAAAATGAACCAGCGACAGTGGGAGTGAGAAATTTACCAGGCTTGGTAGTCAGTAGGAGTAAAAAAATTACACAGTGTTTGTGGTTAGTAGGAGGAGGGATAATACCCCATCATTGTTATTGGTAGGAGGAATAGTGCCCAACCATTGGTGTCAATGGAAAAAGTAGTGCTCCATCATTGGTTTAAGTGGGAGGAATAGTGCACTATTTTTTGTTTGAGTGGAAGAAACAGTATCCCATTGTTGGTATCAGTGGAAGGAATTATGCCCTACTACTGGTGTCAGTGGAAGGAATGGTACCTCAACCTTTTTGACAGTGGGAGGAATTGTGCCTTGTGTCATTGGGAGGAACAGTGACCCAAAGGCCATAAAAAGGCAAGCAAAGGGCCACATCCAGCCCACGGGCCGCAGTTGGGAGACCGCTGGTCTATATGTACAGCTTGATGTTAAGTAGCACTGGTTATATTGTATTACTGTAGGGGACTGTGCAAGTGAGGCTCCATGCACACTGACTTAAACATTGCTTCTTCCACAGGAGTTTTGTGTTTTGCTTGTAGAAGCAGCTCAATGTTAACCTATGTGTCCATGCACATTAGGATGATTAGAGGCAAATTTTGAGTTCAACGTTTAAACGCCAGAAAAAGAAACCCTTCTGGTTTGCATTTTTGATTGGAGCTTTGTGGCAGAAAAAATGCTAAACTCTTTTAAACTTGCTGAACTGTGTACAAAAAGCTCTATATCAGTGTTTTTTCCTGCCAAGGTTACTGGCATTTTTTTAAAGCCTAGTGTGCATGGAGCCTTAAGATTTTGGCACAGCTGATGATATTATCAGTCTTCTAGTCTCTACATTTTCTGAATATATCTTACAACCATTTAATGGCAAGTTTCAGCTGGTATGAGAATTGGATTAAAATGAGGATACCAAAGATTAAAAAACCTGGCCTCAGCTTGCAGAAGTCCAGTAGGGGTGTACAATTAATTGGCTAATAGACACGTGCAATTTGTTTCGTTACTGATCGAAATTCGGATAAAATTTTCATTATTACATCCAAATCTCCAAATAACAGTAATGAACTTCAATGAATCCAAAATAAATTGTGATGAAACAATGACATTAATTCATTTCATTTGGATGCTTGAAGCAGCTGAAACAACGAATGATCCAAATTGATGAGTTAATCGCTGATTGCTGAGGAGTGGTCGGGCGGCCAGCCAGCCTCTCCCTAACAACCATAACTCATCTGCTCTCAGCGGGATTACCCGCTGACAGCAGAATGTACGCAAAACAAGTACAATTTTTTTAAAAACATCATGGGGATCCTTCCCAGTCAATACCATGCCCTTGGGTCTGGTATGGATTTTCAGGGGAACCTCATGCCAAATGTTTTTGCACCTTGTCCTCATGTTGATGAGGGCAAGGGCCTCTTCCCCACAACCCTAGCCAGTGATTGTGGGGGTCCAGGGAATCTGGAAGCCCCCTTTAACCCCCCCCAATGTTCGGGCCCCCCTATGTGAATGAGTTTGAAGTATATAGTACCCCTACTCATTCACCAAAAAAAAGTCAGAAGTAATTAAAAACACTAACACAGTTTTTGACCTTTTGGTTAAAAAAAAAGATAAAATACACATCATCCTATGTAGATCCAGCATCTTTCTTGATGAAAGCCGACCCGTCCGGTGACTCTGCCCCATATCTACTTAGCAATGGGGAAGAAGCGGCTGTCATTAGGCGAGTGTCTCTCGATGGGACTGGTTATGTTCGGCGATTGGCAGGATTTTCTTTTTTCCGTGCTGGTGAGCATTCATCGTGATTGATGTTGGATTTACATTGGGGAATATGCATTCAAAAAAAAAACTATGTTAGTGTTTTTATTTACTTCTGACATTTTTTTGATGAATGAGTAGGGGTACTATGTACCCAGTGCCTATTCACATAGGTGAGGGGGCTGAGATCTGGGGGCCTCCTAGTTAAAGGGGGCTTCTAGCATCCAATAAGTCACCTCCTGAACTACCACAACCACTATCCAGGGTTGTAGAGAGGAGGCCCTTGTGTTCATCGACATGGGGGGGGGGGCGCTCGCTCATTATTATTATACAGTATTTATAAAGCGCCAATAGTTCGCTCAGTGCTGTACATTACAAAGGGGGACAGAACATGTGACAGAACAATACCAATACAATGCAAAACATGAGGGGATCGAGGGCCCTGCTCTTTCGAGCTTACAATCTAGGAGGGAGGGGATGGTGGTACAGGAGGAGATAGCTCTGGGGGATGGAGTGGTAGGAAGAGTGGAGGAGGTCGGCAAGTTAGCAGGGGGTGGGGTAGGCTTCCCTGAAGAGATGGGTTTTCAGGGTGTGCCTAAAGGAGAGGAGAGTAGGTGATAATCTGATTGGTTGGGGCAGGGAGTTCCAGAGGATGAGTGACACCCTGGAGAAGTCCTGGAGGCGGGCATGGGAGGAGGAGACCAGGGAACTAGAGAGAAGGAGGTCTTGTGAGGAGCGGAGTGTGCGTGTTGGGTGGTACTTGGATATTAGGTCAGTGATGTAGTTCGGGGCAGTATGGTGGACAGCTTTGTACGTCAGTGTTAGGATTTTGAATTTGATCCGTTGCACAATCGGAAGCCAATGGAGGGATTGGCAGAGGGGGGTGGCGGAAACGGAGCGGTTGGAAAGGTGAATGAGTCTGGCAGCCATATTCAGGATCGACTGAAGCGGGGATAGCCAGCGGCGAGGCAGGCCAGTGAGGAGGGAGTTGCAGTAGTTGAGTCGTGATATGATGAGGGACCCCCTCATACCCCCTTTTTCTGGCTTGCCAGGCTGCATGCTCAGATAATCAGATAATGGTCTGGTATTGATTTTGGGGGGACCCCACACCAAACTTTTGCCGTAGGGTACCCCTCAAAATCCATGCCAGACCAGACCAGGGTCTGTTTTTGTATTTTAGTTTTTTAAAGCCAGCACTTCTTTTGTGTACATCTTGATGTCAGCCTAAAAAAAGAAAATGAATGCAGCCACCACATCTAATGATTGGTAAGCTGCAATATATTACATTTTTTGGTTTTGGGTTTATTATCGCTTTAAGAACATGATGTAATTAAAATATCACATTGGTGGCATGAGTAGAGTATTCCATAGACACCAGTGCAAACATAAATACATTTCCCTCTTGACACAACTGAATAATCTATACAAGAACATGGGAACATGACAGATGACAAATACTCTTTATTTGGATGTCTGTATCACCGTCCTTTATGACATGATCAAATCATTCAGACGATGTTTGATATGACAGTACTGCTTCAACCATTAGACAATCAGGTAATGGTTTATAGACTGTGATGGATATGTTCTGTCTTCCAGGTCAGCTGCAAAGTCCTGCAGTTCTTCCATCAGTATATGCTGGGCTGTAATTATTTCTGGATGCTGTGTGAGGGCATTTACCTCCATACGTTAATAGTGGTGGCTGTGTTTGCCGAAGAACAGCATCTGCATTGGTATTACCTCCTGGGCTGGGGTAAGTGCCAGACTCTCTATAGCTTACTCATTCTGAAGCCAAAATGCCGTTATCCCTTCCAGCAATCTACAAATACCTACAAACAGGGAAAAAGAATTATGTTATCATTACAAATGGCATGGAAAGAAGGAAAACAGGTCTTATCTGTGTAAATGTATGCCACTTGGAAAGAAGTCTTGTTTTCTATGGCGGTAAATGTGACTCTGTTTATACTGATCATACCCAAAAATAATTCTAACAACCATGCCGACGAAGGAAGTTATAATCATATCTCCTCCTCTGATCTGAATTCAGGCAGTGCTAATATTTCTGTCATTGAAAGCTGACCTGAACCTAAAAAGTAAAGATTTACTATGTTATAGGAAACATCTAGAAATGGTAGTTGTGCCCATGCAGGACCAAAAAAGTCTACTTTTTTTTCTGGAATTCTCCTGAAGAAGTGCAATTCATTGAATGCAGGGCCAGATCTAGGGGGTGCGCCATCAAAGTTCTCCTTTACATCAGGTGTCTCCATCAGTGTGGCCCTTATATCAGATGTCCCCACCAGAGTGTCCCCTTACATATAAATAGTTATTCCCATCAGAGTGCCCCCTTACATCAGGTGTCCCCATTAGAGTGCCTCCTTACATCTGCTGTCCCAATCAGAGTGCCCCCTTGCATGGATTGTCCTCATCAGAGTATCTCCTTATATCAACTGTCTGCATCAGACTGGGTCATGGATCAGTGGATGCACTCTCAGAGACCTGCACAACTAAAATCTGGGGGAGCACAGCCCACCCCAAACCCTGATGTAAGGGGTACTGTGATAGGAACACTGATGTAAGGGGCACTCTGATGGGAACACTGATGTAAGGGGGCACTCTGATGGGAATAACTATTTATATGTATGGGGACACTCTGGTGGGGACATCTGATATAAGGGGCACATTGATGGAGACACCTGATGTAAAGGAGAACTTTGATGGGGACCCTGATGTAAGGGGGTACTGTGATAGGAACACTGATGTAAGAGGGCACTCTGATGGGAACACCTAATGTAAGGGGGGCCACTCTGATGGCAAACTAATGTAAATGAGGACTCTGATGAGTAGACATGATGTAAAGAGGGACTCTGATGAGGACTCTTGACATAAAGGGACACTCTGATGGGTACCTGATGTAAAAAGGGGGACTCTGATGGAGACACCTGATATAAGGGGGCACTCTGATGGAAACACCTGATGTAAAATATATTCTTCAGATTTTTTTAACATATAAAAAAGTAATATGTAAAAATATGTATAAACTTTATGGAATAAAAAAAAATATGTTAAAATATTTGTAAATGCATAAAAAAATGTAGATTTGTATTTTTAAAGACATACAGTATATTTGAAATGTATTTTTAAAAATATTTTCATATATTTTGTAATAAAAACACATTTCAACATACTGTATATATATTTATTGAAATATATTTTGAAATATATTGAATATGGCCAAAATTGTAGCATTTCAAATATATGGCAATATATTTGGGAAGAATATTTTTTAAATATAGTTCAAATATATTTGTCTTTCATGTGGGTCACCTTTTCCAAAGTTTTTAGGCCAGTCCTGTGAGGTTTCATTATCTCTTGGCCTGTTCTTCTCTCAAGAGACGCATGTAAATATTAGAATTCCTTGAAAGAAGGACATCAGGAGTGGGCCTTTCTAGGCAGACTTGCATGCAGACCATCCTAGAAAACACCCACATGTGATGCTAAGCCTCCAAGAATTAAAGTCCAATAAATGATAGGAACAGGCCAGGCACAATAGGGCTAGGGAGGAAGGGGCTAGATGAAACTTCATGTCCTCCAGCCAGGAAATGAAGCTGGCTCTGTCTGGCTTGCTGCAGCGTCTAATACAGATTGTGAAAAACAGTGTGCAGCTAAATCAATTTTGGTACAGTAGAGGAATATATATATATAACTGTGCAAGACTGAAGTTACGGCTGGAGTTCAACTTTAACAAGCAGAGAAACAGTTTAGGACCCAAACCCTTTACTGACCTCTGCAGCAGCATGTTATGTGGAGTAAGTCATTCTCAAAGACTGAATATAGAATTTGAAGTCTGGTTTTAATACCTGCTGTTTATCTACATTGGAAGGTTGGCAGGCTGTCAGAGGACATAAGTGGAGAAGAGCTGTGATACAAATAAGCACAACAGACATAACTTATAGTTAGTATGATATGTCCCTTGTGCTGATTCCTCTTCTTCTTAGAGACATCTTCTTCTGTACCCCCCCCCCTCCCACACACACACACACTGGCGTAATCTTCCAGTGTGTTGCGGGCATTAAAAAATGTGTTACTACATTACACATTCCTGATGTGTTCCCACTGTACCATGTACTTGTATGAAAAAATATCCTGTTCTCTTTGTATTGCTTTCTTTTGTGAAATCCCTGGTGTTCCTGCCAGTCCCTCTTTTTTTTTTTTTTTCAAAAACTGACAACACTAGGCAGGAGAGCACAGCATGGTCAGTTCCCTGGTTGTGCTGGGAACTCAGTCTGCTCTCCTCCAATGATCAAACTTGTGCTGACACCCCCCCCCCCCACAGCCATTCACTGGGAAGACCAGTGTGCTGCTGTTTCTCCACCCCCAACTCTTTATGCAGCTGAGAACAGAGAGTATATGTTTTTTATACATATACACCAATGTTTTACCTTTTTTTTCTATTTTAAACTGTATGGGTTGTTTTACAAGGTGAGGGCTACATATACTTTAATACAACTAAAGGGTTGTCAGAAGTGCTCATCTAGAGAACTCTACAATGCCACCCTTTCCAGCCAGATCCACCATTCATAGAAGCTACACAACATCTTCTATGAAGGACACAAGATCTATGATTGGGGGAGCGTAGATGGTTGGTAGTTCTACCACATTGTATTTATGAAGAATATGGAGGCAGGATTGGTTTGAGGGGTAGGATGGAGGAAGTTTTCTAAAAGAAGAAGAATCAGCCCAATGGTCACATAACATTAATTGTAAGTTATGCCCCTGATATTTATGTTCTTGGTTTTAGCTAAATCTAGGCTTTAAAGTGTTACTAAACCCTGGACCCTGCATTCACTGTATCTGGTCTCCATGGACCCTGCATTCACTATATCCGCTCTCCCCGGACCCTGCATTCACTATATCTGGTCTCCCCGGACCCTACATTCACTATATCTGGTCTCCCCGGACCCTGCATCCACTATATCTGGTCTCCCCAGACCCTGCATCCACTATATCTGGTCTCCCCAGACCCTGCATTCACTATATCTGCTCTCCCCGGACCCTGTATTCACTATATCTGGTCTCCTGGACCCTGCATTCACTATCTCTGGTCTCCCCGGACCCTGCATTCACTATATCTGGTCTCCCACAGTACACACAATATGGAAGTGCAATTATTTTAGTAAATATAAACTGCTAAAAACCTTTTCTCATCAGCAGTATATAGCCTTTTTACACAATGCAGAGGATTAACCCCTTAGGTTCCACAGTGAGTATAACAAGCGTGCTTTACTGCATATACAGACTGATTGTACTGTTGTGGGTTTAGTAACACTTTAATATCTTCACAGCTACAGGGGTCAGTGAATTTTTGTTTTAAAGCTCTTTTACTGGTGGTTAGGAAAATGTAAATATGTTAATGTTAATATTATGGGCACAGGTGCACTTTACAGAG
Source organism: Staurois parvus (assembly GCF_062004578.1). Classification (NCBI taxonomy): domain Eukaryota; kingdom Metazoa; phylum Chordata; class Amphibia; order Anura; family Ranidae; genus Staurois; species Staurois parvus. The sequence goes on from NW_028318372.1 coordinate 1,742,497, forward strand.
CACACAATAAAAACCATTAAACTGGTTACATAACATAACATTATATCATATCAGTTGTACATTCAAATTTAATTTTATATTGGCTTGGCTAACCTTTATGTTCTCCTGTCCCTGTTCAGGGTTCCCTTTAGTGCCTACTTCAATTCATGCTTTTGCAAGGACAAAGTACTTTAACGACAAGTAAGTGATAAAATGTTTTTGTCAGTTTTAGCTACATTATTGCAGTACTCAAAAATAGACAAATGTCCCTCACACTTAAAGTTCAAGAAAAGCCATATAGTTTTCTATGACAGTCTGTTTTTTAAACACTTGCCACGTTTTTTTTAAAAATACAATAATGGTTTAAAGCAGTGGTCTCCAAACTGCAGCCTGGAGGCCAGATGTGGCCCTTGGCTTGCTTTTATCTGGCCCTTGGGCCATTATTACCCCCACTGTCAGAAACATTGGGGCATAGTTCCTGACACTGACAATGAGGCACCAAGCCTCCCACTTACACCAACGATGGGGCACTATTCCTTCCACTGATATGAATGGTGGGGCACTATTCCTCCAATTGATACCAATGATGGGGCACTATTCCTCCCACTGATACCAATGATGGGGAACTATTCATCCCACTGATACCAATGATGGGGCACTATTCCTCCAATTGATACCAATGATGGGGCACTATTCCTCCAATTGATACCAATGATGGGGCACTATTCCTCCCACTGATACCAATGATGGGGCACTATTCCTCCCACTAATATGAATGATGGGGCAATATTCCTCTCACTGATACCAATGATGGGGCAATATTTCCCCAACTGATACCAATGATGGGGCCATATCCCTCCCACTGATACCAATGATGGGGCAATATTCCTCCAACTGATACCAACGATGGGGCATTATTCCTCCAACTGATACCAACGATGGGGGAATATTCCTCCAACTGATACCAATGATGGGGCAATATTCCTCCAACTTATACCAGTGATGGGGCACTATTCCTCCAACTGATACCAACGATGGGGCACTATTCCTCCCACTGATACCAATGATGGGGCACTATTCCTCCCACTGACACCAATGGTGGGGCACTATTCCTCCCACTGACACCAATGATGGGGCACTATTCCTCCCACTGACACCAATGATGGGGCACTATTCCTCCCACTGATACCAATGATTGGGCACTATTCCTCCCACTAAGACCAATGATGGGGCACTTTTCCAACCACTGACACCAATGATGGGGAAATATTCCTCCCACTGATACCAATGATGGGGCATGATTTTTATCACTGATACCAATGATGAGGCACTATTCCTCCCACTGACACCAATGATGGGGCACTATTCCTCCCACTGACACCAATGATGGGGCACTATTCCTCCCACTGACAATAATGATGGGGCACCATGCCTCTCACTGACACCAGTGATGGGGCATGATTCTTATCACTGATACCAAAGATGGTGCACTATTCCTACCACTGATACCAATGATGGGGCATGATTCTTATCATTGATACCAATGATGGGGCACTATTCCTACCACTGACACCAATGATGGGACACTATTCCTACCACTGACACCAATGATGGGACACTATTCTTCCCACTGACACTAAATATGAGACACTATGACTCCCCCTAATACTGAAGAGGGGATACTCTACTCCCTATGACACCAAGAAATTTTCTACTCCCACTGGCCACAGTTTGGCCCTCTTAAAAATTGAAGGACAGTAAACTGGCCCTTTTGTTTAGAAAGTTTGGAGACCCTTGGCTTAAAACATTTCTAAAAGCAAATATTTCTGTTAAAATAATATACACGATTTACTCGCATGCTCTGAGCAATGGTAGAGGTCAGGGAAAGGGTCCTTCCTCTTCGGGATGGGACCATATGACACTCCCAGGGCTAGGTTCACAACTGTGCAGGTGATTGCCCTTTATGGGACTGAACCTGTTCCCACATCCGCAACCACCTGCACAGAAAAACATGCTGCCACTCAAGGGATGCGTGGAGGTGCCATTTAAATGATACCCTCAAGCAAAGGAAACTGCACCATAGCTTCATGCACTGGGAACCTCACTGAACTTGCGTTTCCGTTTGGGCAGCATTTTAAAAGATGACAGCCTTTTAGAGGTTTGGCAAAGACCAAGCTAAATTGGTGTTCAGCTGAGCCGAACCTTTGTCTGCAGTGGGAAGTGAAACATTTAGCAGTGTTATTACTACAGCTTTTTGCTCAGGGCTGCTTGTTGTTAGTGAGCTGGTGGTTGCCAGCATCCTAGCAACCAGTATCCCCAACTGGCCCACTTAGCTGTCAGCTAGGGATTCCCTTCTGACCGGTGAATGTAAACAAAGGGGTACAGATAGCCCCCCAGTGTGGGGTCCTCCTCATAGCTCATACCAGACTCTTCAGGCCTGGTGTGGATTTTAAAATGGTAGTAAACACCGCTTGGTGACTTAGCCTATAACACAGCATACCTGTAGGTACTAAGAATATTTTGTGCATCATTTCGGAGATATTTACATTTCTACTGCTAGTGATGTCACCGGTGCATGCACACCATGCTCTGACAGGACAGGACTGAGTATGCCATCTCATCAGAGAGCTGTGCTGCAATTATCGCATCATCGCAGCTCGGGTGGTCAAATGACTGGAGGCAATGAACCCAGAAGAAAGACCGGGTGAAAACGGGAGCCCTGTCAGCCTTGACAGCGCACCGCTGGAGGGCTTTGTTTTAATGTAAGTCTTCGTAATGTTCTAGTACGCAATGCATACTAGCACATTATGCCCTGAACTTTCAAGGGAGAGGGTGTTTTTTTTTAACTTTACTACTGCTTTAAGGAGGAACAAGAAATAAAGTACGGGGTCCCCTCCTTGACATCTATACCAGACCTCATGAAGGATAAGGGTCTGGTATCAATGAAGGGGAATCTCCAGCCAAATAAAATAATTTGGCATTTTTATTGTTGCCCTTTAGGCATGATTAAAATCACTGCACTTCAACAAACAGAATTAAAAAAAATGTATTTTTTGTTTTGATACATGTTCCCCAGTTCAGTGCCCAGGGCAACTCCCCCACCCCCATTGCCATTTCTTTGACAACTCCTTGCCTATTAGCTTAGAAAATGGCCATTATTGGCTTCTAATTATCTCCCAATAATTTCAGTGAGGTTGGGCTCATCACTAGTGGAGAGGTTTTGAAGTATATATATATAGTAAAAAAAAAATAATAATAATAATCCTGTGCAGCTGTGTTACAGGTCAAATGTGATCCTCCTGGTTACATGCAAATATCTCCAAACAATTTGGCTTGAAAAGATGTTTAAGTGAAAAAATACAGGGACACTTAGAAGATACAAGGATTGTTGGCTTTGAAAGAAAGAAAATACATTTTATTTATATAGAACTATAAATCCAGTATGGTTGATTGGTTATACACATGGTGCTATATAAAAAATAAATAAATAAAAAAATTGGAGCATTACCCAGTAATGCTGGAGGGAGGAAGACAGGACAGCTACAAGAAAGTTCTACAACTGAAAAAATATTTGCAAATAAAATCTGATAAAGCTTAGATCCGTTTTATCCTAAATATGTATGTTTTTCTTCAGCTGCTGGATGAGCGTGGAGACACATTTGTTATACATCGTTCACGGTCCAATCATGGCTGCATTATTGGTAAGATTAACAATTCATTTTTTATGGAGCAAAATATAGAAAACATTATGTGTAGAGTGGAACATTTATTTATATTGGACGAAATTGGGCAAAGTTCCATGTTGTCAGGAGCGTGTAACGCTCCTGTTCCATGGCAACTGCAGGTCTCATTCCACCACACACGTTTTGGCTGGGCCGCACTTTATCTATATGACTGTCCACCTACATGGTGATTGATGTAGGCACCCTGCAGGGTGGTGTTCAAACCTGTTTTAAGCCTGCCAAGCCCTCAGTGTCTTATTTGTGATAGTGTTTGCAATACTTGCTTCAAGCTCCCTGTTTACCTGCCTTGTTCCTGTGCCTTGATCTTCATCTTTTCCCAAGCCCTGCACTGCCAGCTAGTTTAGATTACTTTGTTATTGACCTCAGATTGGACTTTGACTGCGCTCTGAATCAGCCTGCCTTTTGACCACAAATTGGACCCTGGCTACTCTTTGGATGCTAACCAACAAAAAAATTGTGAAAAGAGATTCACAAGAAAGCGGCTACATTATGGACAGAATGCGATGCTCGGAAAAATTTCCAAAACATTATGCTTTATTAAACATTAATGATAGCCAATAGTGCAATCACCCTGGTTTACCATCACCTCAGTATGAGACAATACACACAGACCTAAAACCATTTAAAACCACACCAAGACCGGTCTGGATATATATGTGCTGCAGAGACAATGACAAACCTTGTCTAAAGCATTTGCAGCACTGCACATAGGTTACACTACCTGTAGGAGGTATTTCAAAACATTGTACCATAGGTATATATAATATAATTATGACATGCTATGCATAATAGCTAATACAGTTGCCATGTGGAGAGAAACATAACCCTTAGCCTATTCAAGGCAATGTGGGTAAAAAATTACATAAAAGGGGGATATACCCCAGTAATATGAATATAAATTCATGCAGTACAACCCTATTGAGGCACATGTGATTGGGGCCCATCCACCGTTGGTAGATGCAGATAGTTGCAAAATTTCTTATAAATGGAGGAGACCCTGTTGGTGTCCTTGATGGAATAATAGATGTAGATAGCAGAACCCTGCTTCACATGGTTTCTTCACCACAACGTGTGGACTATAAACCACTGTGATATACGTGATGGCGTAAGGCCCAATGGGTCTTCCGTTTGTTGTAATATATGCTGTATGCCTTGCATCTAGGTAATGCATCATAATGTCCCCATCCTGAAATAAGACAAATGGTATAAGGACAGTCAATCTGGGTACTCCCACTCTGATGTACATGCAGCAAATGGGAACTCTACTTAAAAATCTGCAGTGAATCATTATTATAATTATTAATCGGGCTTTTATAAACAACACATATTTCAAAGCTTGCTGGGGAATGTAACATTGGCAACTATCGTACATGTCACAAATGTTAGTCCTGGATTTACCACTGAAGAATGGGGAACTCATGTAAGGGGAACTGATTTGAAGGAGTGAATGTGGTTTTAAATTTAACCCATAGTTTCTAAAAATCCTTTATTTTATGACTATGAATTTGGAACTTGTTTCCTGAAACCTCCCTATTTTCATTATGCAATGAAAAAAAAATCTACATTTAATTTAGCAGATAACATATATATACTATGGCCAAATGTTTTTGGACACCTAGTCATCACACCTTTATAAGCTAGTTGAATATCCTATTCAAAAACCATGGTCATTAATATAGTTGCCCCCTTTGTGGCTGTAGCAGCCTCCACTGTTCTGGGAAGGCTTTCCACGTGGTTTTGGAGCTTCTGTGGGAATTTATGCCCATTCAGCCAAAAAGAGCATTTGTGAGATCAGGTACTGAGGTTGGATGAGAAAACTGGTCTCTCAATCAGCCTTTCAGTTCATCCGAAAAGAGTTCAGTAGGGTTAAGGTGCAGGACAGTTGAGTTTCTCCATGCCAAACTCCTCAAACCATGGAGCTGGCTTTGTGCGAAGAGGTGAAGTCATACTGGAACAGAAAAGAGTCTTCAACAAAATGTCATCGCAATTTTGGGAGTCCAAAATTGTCGAAAATGTCGTTGTATGTTGTTGAACAGTATCCTTCACTGGAAAAACCTGAACTCAAACATTTGGAGGGGTAGCTACATACATTTAGTCATATTGGTAAGCGTAGTGGTCAAATGTCAATATACCATTGGCCATATAGTGTATTATTGAATGACTCTTTACTACAGATTTAGCTTTATGAATTTTGATACTTTCTTTTTTTGCAACGAAAAAGTGATTTAATTCATTACTAAGCATATTAATAATCAGTAAAAGGCTATAAGTTAAAGGGATTCTGTCGTGAGAGAATCATGGTGGCTTCATTGCTAAGTTGTCCTTTTAGAATGCTAGTTCCCTGGCTGTAATGTTGACAAATATAAACCTGAGGCATTCTGGCACTTTTCTGGCACTTTACATGGCATGTAAACCATGTTTGCCCTTGGTCAATGATTCAAACGTGCTTAAAGCCCAAATCTGTACTCCATATGTTCACTAGATTTTATTTGTGCCATTTTTGTTTATATGCTTACCTTTTCTTCTCTTCTCTGGGCTGTGGCATTCTTACTTATGAAGAGAGCAGTGCCAACCCCCTCTCCCCCCTCAAGGGTGAGTCCATGAAGCCCTGCATTCACACTAAGGTTCTCAGTCTTCTAATTAAATGACCTTGGGTACAGGGACGGACTGACAACTCATGGGGCCCCCGGGCAATAGGGGATCATGGGGCCCCTGTGTCCTTGCCCACACCCAAAAAAGCGTATGAAAAAGCCAATGAAAGGTACCATGGTCATCTCATGGGGCCCCCTACTGACCCCGAGCCCTCGGGCACGGCCCGAGTGCTCGAATGGTCAGTCCGCCCCTGCTTGGGTACCATTCAACCCAGATAACTGAGAAAATCTTGTGCCGAAGAAGAGGTACTACCACAGACAGCTCTGGACTGAAGGTGCATATGTCATTCTAAGCTGAATGTTTTTTTTAAAAGCTGGAAGATACTTTTGCTCAATAAACATTTAGCCCTTTAGAGTTGTGATTTAAAGCCCAACTCTAGGAATGAAAAAAAATCTATCTTTGTAATTGCCTCCCTCCCCCCACACTAAAAGGCTTAAATGCTGTTTATGTCTAGGGGTGTACTGTATGCCAATCTTATTCCTCACTCCAGCAGGGTCCTTCCAGGGCTGTGACTGATACCTCATAGTCTGCTATGTGAGTTGCATCCAGCTCCAGCCATCCCATATGGAAGAAAAATATATTTGAAACGTTGGAACGTGATGATGTGGATGATCACTAACACGTTTCGAAGTGGACCTTCTTCCTCAGACCATCGAAACGCGTTACTGCCCATCCACATCATCACGTTCCAACACTGATGTCACATCCACCCTGGCGCCATTTGCATTCCACGCTGGTTCCCTGCAGCGGCCGGCCGCTGCAGGATCCTCTCTCCAGCTACAACCCTGATGCTTGGACACCCCTGTCCTCCTTTGGTTTCCCGGGAGTTTGGACCACATTACTGGTGACATGCCTAATTCCTTCTTAATTCTTGTGAGTTGCCAATTGTCATTGTGCTAATAAATTTTCCACTGAATGACGCTCTATTTTCTTTCCTTTGCATACGGAGTCCAGCTTTACTCTGAGGGTGCTGCCACTGATGCTGCTGTTTGCCATTTGCCATTGTGAACACTCAGAGTCCCTCCTTTGGACTTTGTTGATGGACATTCTGGACTTTCATGTAGCTCTATCATACCCCTCCAGCGCCAAATCTATATATATTGTAAACAGACCTGTGCAGCTGCCATGTCACATTTTAGGATGGCAGTTTGGGGGAGGGGGGAGGCAGTAAAAGAGGGCCAACCTCCTGTTTTTACCACCCCCTGGTGGTGTGAATTTAGCCTAACTCAGAAATGAACAAATCTGTTGGATCAGCTTGACAGCCAGGCAACCGTCCACTGCTGGAACTGTCTGCTGCTAGTTTTGTCAGACTAAAGTCTACAGGTTTCTTCAGCACTTTCCTTGATGACGTACATCAATAAATATGATGGCATTGTAAGAGGAACATGTAGCGTGTGTGGGCGATCAGTTTCTCTTATTTCCCTTGGTGTTGTTTATTCAGTGATTTCTGGCCATCTTTGAGTACATCAACAACAAAAATCCCATAAAATACCCACGCTGCAGGAAAATTTGTACTTACGATGAACTCCAAGTAAAAAGCAGAAAACAGGATTATAAACATGAATTATTAGATGTCTGAAACACATCAGAGCAATTTTCTCATTGGACTTCAAAGGTTCCTCTTTACAGACTGATGGAAACATCTTGCAGGAGTTGGGGAAGCGGCCAGGAGGTGATGTGTGGTGCCAATATGCTGATTATTAGCATATGCGCTGAATATCTTTTGGTTCTGGAAGACGGAACTCCGGGAGAGCATAAATTACAGCTCATGCATAGAGGACAAAATCTTACATAATTTTTATGTAGGAACAAGCAAAAGATTGAATACTTGCAGAAAGCTTCTAAAGTATATCTGTCATCTATACACCGTAGAGGTAATATTTTGCAAACCAGGAATCCTTCACGCTTCGTTCCAGGTTCTCATTCTATCTGTTTTCTATTGGGAATATGTTTTAATACTTTCTGTCAGGACCAGAAGCGAGAGAAAATCTTTCCAACAGAGATACAGACAAAACACAGAATTTTTAACACATACCTACCCTAATTTTGTTGGGTTCTGCTGTGACTTGTAGTCCGCCTTTGTTCGGGTACACTGTCCTATTTCGATCCATCATCAGTGGCAATTGGGTACTCAGGCATAAGGAATGGAGGAGGAAGGCCACATAGTGTAATTCCACCTATTAAAATCCATGGAATAAAACATGTACAGTATTGCACTTACAATCATAAGATGTAAACAAGCATTACAAAGCAAACCTCTGAAGACGCCTAGTGGGAGGGGTGAAATACGTCAGGTGCAGACCTTAGTGACGTAATTTCTGGCCGGTGGAGCGCACGTCGGTGCGTTATTCTCTGGTTTCACAGCAGAACCCAACATCTCCTCCACCAAAACAAGTCTGACTCTTGTTTGTTCATAAGGGTCCACAGGAGTTGGTGAGTGAGTGAGTGAGACCACCGGTGTGGAGCACAGAGCACAAATTGCATGGATATATGAAGAGCACTTTAATTTTTGGAAACTATAAAATTCACCAACAAATAAGTCACAAGGGACTGTTTGTGTGTATGTCATTATAAAGGGGCAGCACTCTTATACTTTTTAATTTGAAAAATGTGTTAACCATATAGTAGGGCTGTGCCCACACTGCATGGGCTAACTGCTTACTTTTGTCTAGGGATGATAACAGTGAAGATATACTTACCAAATCTGCTGATCCTCGGAGCGCTAGACCAGTCCCTGATGCTTCTGCCCCCCTGCACACTTGCTCTTGTGAATGGACTGTTTCTGATGTCATCACGCCCATAGACCGGTTCCAGGTGTGAGGATGACAGGAACAGTCCACTGCTGGATGTGGAGGAGCACAATTTTCTGAAGGATCGGAAGACAGGGTAAGTATAGCTCTTCCCTAAACCCCTGAACAAAACTATCAGTTTTCCCATACAGTGCGGGCACACCCCTACTGCATGGGAAAATCCAAAATTTACATGGAGTTCTGCTTTAAAGGTAAAATAACATTATTACATAGTAGTAGAGATGCACTGAAATTTTGGCGGTCGAAATGCTTTGGCCGAAAATACCCCTATTGGCCTTTGGCCAATATGAAAACAGCCATCGTATAGGTGCCAAAAATAATCCCACTGCCTGTCTCTCCTCCTGCTGCCTGCTACCCGCTGCAGCCTTCTGGTGGCTCTCAGCCTTACCTGAGAACCCATCCAATGATCCCAGCGCTGGGCATAGAGATCAGTGAAGGAAAGATGGCCTCCACTCATCTCTATGCCCTTGGAGGATCGGAGTGACGTCATTATGTCACTTTTGGTTCTGGCACCATGTAAACAAGACCTTTTTTTTTTTTTAAAGCACTAGATCAACCCCTTTTTTTCTTCAATCTAGTGCTTTATATTCTAGAGGAGATATGTGGGGTCTTATTGACCCCACATCTCTCCACAAAGAGGAACTGTCACTACTGCATTCCTTCTGATAAAGGTACAGTGTAAAAAAAAAAATTTATAAAATATTTTTTTTAAATGTTGCCTCCGTTTATTTTTTTTAAATATATTCTTCAGATTTTTTTAACGTATAAAAAAGTTATTTTAACATATATTTTTACATATATTTGTAAATGCATTCCAAAAATGTAGATTTGTATTTTTAAAGACAGTATATTTGAAATTAATTTTTAAAAATATTTTTCATATATTTTGTAATAAAAATGCATTTCAACATGAACAAGTTTATAACTGGACAAGTTTATAACTTCTATATGTTTTTCACAGGAATATTTATGTTTTCTAACAATTATTAATTTAGAGACTTGCAATGAGCATAGCTGATGTTTTCTTTTTAAAAGAGAAGTATGGGGTTCAGTAAAAGAAAAATGATACTCACCGAGTTAGATGCATCATTGCTTCGATGCAGCATCTGTCCCCCACTGCTTCTAAGACTGAGAACTGAGCGATCAAAGATCACTGATCATTCAGTTCTCAGTTTTCAATCTGTCACCGGCTCTCTGCTCAATCCCTCCACTGGAGGGGGTGGGAGCGGCTGGCGCAGGCTCTCAGCAGGTCGCCTGCTGATCAAGGCATCTGGGTGGATTCCAAATTTAAAGGTTTAGACATAGCAAAGGGTTAGAAACCTTTTTATTTCTATCTATGTTCCCACTGGTCAAATTTCTCCTCCTTTCCTGTCCTGGAGGCACAATAGGAAGTAAGGCAAAATCCCCCCAGAGTGAGGGAAAAATCCCAACTTTAACAGTTGTTATTGAAACAGGTGTCTGCATTGGGAGATTTCCCTTCAACACCTGTTTAGGTGACAGCTGTATATGTTTAGATTGCCCTTGTTACCACCAGGACAGAAAATGTAGGTGAATCTTCCCACTGGGGATTGCCAACAGCAATAAAAATGCTTCCCTACACTTTTCCAAAGTTTAAAAAGTTTTGGCTACAGATCCAATTTTATTATATAGCTCAATTTCAGGCACAACATGTTTTTTAGATTTCGATAGACTTAGTAAAAGTGAATGGTTTAATGGATAGTCAGTTGAAAAAGGTCCATCAAACCTACAGTAGATGCAGAGGAAGGCCAAAAATCCCTTATAAATTATGGTTCAATGTGCTCTAATAGGGGAAAAATTCCTTCCTGTACCCCTGAGACAAACAGATATTCCCTGGATCATCAATCTACAGCAGCTTTCTTAAACTTTTTAACATGAAGGAACCCTTGAAACAACTTTCAGGGCTCAAGGAACCCCTGTTAACAGTTATTATATCTAAAGCTTATGAGACATTAAGGTGAACATCAAATTGTAGATATAAGAATAAATAAAGAAAAAGGAACATGGCATCCTTAGGGTTGTCCAATACCTCTATATTATTTCAGTAATAATAATATTAATAATAATATGATAGAAATGATTATAATGGCCAGAAGACGGGCACAATGAAAATGGTAGTGTTCCCTTTCATTATTGAATGGAAAACTGACCCTTTATATTGATGTGAAAAGTGCCCCTTTTCATTCATGGTCAATGGGAGAAATAATCCTTACATTGATAGTCAGTAGAAAAATCCTCTATACATTAGTGGTCAGTGGAAATAATTCTTCATACATTGGTCGTCAATGAAATGGTTGTTCCTTACATTGGTGGTCAGTGGGAAGAATGCCCCTTACGCTGGTGCTCAATAAAAAGAATGCCCCTTATACTGATGGTCAGTGAGAAGAATGCCCCCCTTTCAGATACCTGAAAACATTATCTGAAAGGCAGATATTGCTCATTGCTCAAGGATCCCATCGCAACCTTTGGATGTTCTCTACAGTTTCAGTTAACCCTGGTTGAGAAAGGCTCATCTAGAGTGTTCTTGTTTATAAATATTAATAACCAATTATATTTTGTGCATTTAAAGGCATCCGGTCCTTTTTTGAAGCAATCTACTGATCTGGATAGAATTAACTCCCATAGAAATCTATTCCACATTTTCACAGCTCTTACTGTAAAAAGTATTTCCATATGCACAAGTTAAACCTCTACCAGGCAGAAAAGTACCCCCTTGGCATTTGTAATGACCTTAAAATTAGCAACTTTACACCGTCAACTCAACTGTCAAGTTTTTATCACTGACAGTGACCCTGTTAGGGAGATTTTACCACACCTGTCCCTGTGGCAGCAAAAAATGAAAAACCCAAATCCTGAAAATGAACTGCTCTGCTGATGTCCCCACTAGAGAGATTACTTCCTCTCCTCATAGGAAGTGAGGGGAAATTTAGTTAATGGATCCGCAGACCACAGTAAAATCCCAACAGAGGTACTGTCCTTTCCCCACTCTGTACATTTTTTTAATGTTTGGATGGAGTGGAGAGGGATTAGAACACGTGTTAGTTTTTATTACTGTCTGGGCCCCTGTTAGGTAGATTCACCCTCTCTATTTGTCCAGTTTACCATTATCATCGAGAGTGACACTAAAGTAAAATCCCCTAATTTTGGTTGACACCAGAAAAGGAACAGAGGGGAAATCTTCTAATGGGTACATCTGTTCTGTTGACCCTGGTGGCACCCAGGAATTCCCCCACTTGGAAAGATTTCCTGTTTCATTTCCTGTTTTGACTATGAAACAGGGAGTTGAGGGAAATCTCTCCAATGGGACATAGCAAAAACCCTCATAGGGGTTATAACCTTCCCTTAAGAAAATGAAAAAGAAAGTTTTTGCCTTTAGTTACACTTTAATTGTGGCATATTGTCAGAAATCACATGTCAAAAATACTAATATATTGTATACTTTGTATACTTACAAATGCTACTAATGACAGCACACTTCTTTTCTTCTTTTCATCTTTTCAGGTTAACTTGTTTTTCCTTCTGAACATAGTACTAGTGCTTGTGACGAAGTTACGAGACACCCATCGGGCGGAGTCCAACATGTACATGAAAGCAGTACGAGCCACGTTAATTCTGGTGCCGTTATTAGGGATCCAGTTTGTTATATTTCCATGGCGGCCGGAAAACCGACTGGCGGGGGAAATTTATGATTATATCATGCACATATTGATGCATTATCAGGTATCGGACACTTGCCTTTTCCATCTTTTTTTGCTTGTCTTTTATCAAATTACAGTGTATACATGAAGGATGTCTACATATTAACAGTAGCAAAATGTTTCCAAATTGGACCTTGCATAAAAATCTAAAGCTCTGCTTCTTTGTGGCCCCCTTCCCCAATATAAAAGGTTAAGGTCTGGGCAAACGTGATGTCCTGGACCTTCTCTCAGAGCCCTAAGAAAGCTAAGATCCCAGAACAGGGCAGCTGGAATGAATTCATGTAAAATGTTGAATTCTTAGCCTTCCCAGATTCCTAAGGGAAGGCACAGTGATGTTATCTTTATCACCAGAAAGTGGCCAGAGGTTGCTGTTGTTGTAGAATTTCTTACAGGGGGTAGGAGGCTACTAAAGAATAAATAGGCCCAGAGCAAAATAAAACAGAACAAATAAGCATAGGGTCTACATGGCAGGATAGATATGGAAAGCTAGGGAGCATGAGAAGTTAATTTTTTAAGTTACAAGTTAATTAGAGATCACTTTGGAAGAACTGTGGGTATTTGATAGTGTATATGGAGGTTTTATATTTGTGTTCATTTTTTTAATTTTCTGTTGGTTGAACTGGATGGACTTGTGTCTTTTTTTCAACCATATTAACTATGTAACTTTCCTGATCAGATAGGGATAGATTGGTTGGGGGGTTCTGAGATAGTCTGAGGGGAGGAGCATTGGCACATCAATTTGGCGATTAGCTCACTACGAGAGATGCTTGTAGATAGATTGATTTTATGAAAGCCAAAGCAGCTGGTGAGTGGTTTGGGTATTTGAAGGTTGTCAATTTAGTGTTAGTGTGAAATAATCAGGGACCTATCGTTGGTAAGGGGTCCTCTATTTCATTGTATTCAACTGGTGGTGATTATAAATCAGCTGGTGTCAGCTGTTAGTTTTGAGATTATCCCCGGGGGTGGTGTGTTGCTGCTGAGGGCCTGATATATGGAAATAGCTCTACAGTGACATAGATTGTAATTGTTCCTAGTGCTTTCAAAGACCTGCAACCTTAAGCTGCTTTATAGTTGCATTGTTGTCTAAAAGAAATGCGTTTTCTGTTTTTGCAATAGAAGGTTGTAATGACTATTAACTCAGTTTCAAGTGTGATCTGGTTAATTGCAGGGAATGTTATGGTAGTGTGGACGGTAGATTCACTGAGAACATTTTTTCTACCCTAGTCATAGCATTCTTATTTTAGGTCCCAACTCAAAAACATTTAGCAAAGCATTAGGGATAGCAATTAGGGATGAGCTTAGTTTTGATTCAGCTATCAGTACCAGGCCATTGAATTGTGGGTTGGGTATTCTTCAACCCACAGCTGCATGTTCACAAAAGGTTGGGGTTTGCTTAAGATATCACAAACCTAACATGGTCATATTAGGTCATTGATGTCACAAGCATCCCTGACCCTTTCAATACATGCAGCTGCAGGTTAGAGAATAACTTGGCCACAGCTGATTGGCCCCAGAATGACAGCTGTCTTCTGGGTTTGGCCAAACTCAAGCTCATCACTAATAGCAATTGTCTGTGTTGAAAGTTGTATAACATCTTACCTGTACTGAGCAAAGCTTTCAGTGCTCCATTTCATGGTCCAACATTATGTCATGTGTCCCATGACAGCTGTTTGTTGTGGGCACCAATGTCACCAGAGCATTTGTTGGAAGTCTTTGCTATCAAACACCTTAGGGCATCCATTGAACAGTAATCAGAGCACTGCAAGATCTACTTGGTACAGTGGACAACAATTATCTGTGTTGAAATCTGTATAAAATCGTACCTGTATTGCAAAAGTTCTTCAGTGCTCCATTTCTGGGTCCAACATTATGCCATGTGCACCATGAGAGCCCTTTGTTGTGTGCATCAATGTTTTCAGTGGTTTTTTAAGTCTTTGCTAACATACACATCTTAGTGCATCACTTGTACAGTAAGCAGACCACTGCAAGACCTACCTGACACAGTGGACAACAATTATCTGTGTTGAAAGCCATATAAAATGTTACTTGTATTGCGCAAGTCCTTTGGTGCTCTGTTTCTAGGTCCAACATTTTGCCATGTGTCCCATGAAAACTCTTTGTTGTGGGCATCAATGTTACCAGAATCTTTGAAGTCTTTGCTAACATAAACGTCTTAGAGCATCAGGTTTATAGGAACCAGAGCTCTGCAAGACTTACTTGACACAGTGGACAGGTATATTTTTAGAAATGCTTAACACCTCTACCCATGATGATAAAGACTAGATAAGGAAGGAGCAGAAAAAAACTAAAGTTATATCAACAAGGAAGACAGCTGATGTCAGAGTTCATGTTGAAGACATAGAAGTAATAGACAACATCTGCTTCCCTGGATCAATTATTAACAACAAAAGGATCCAGCAGTCAAAAACGCTACATAGACCGATACTTGGAAGAGCAAGTATGAATGATTTAGAAACAATCTTTAAAAGTACTGATGTGTGTACAAAGTTTAGAACTGCACACATTTCTGTCAAAGCTAGACAGTGAAAAAGCAAGACAGAAAAAGTATTTATCTTTGAAACTTGTTGTTGGCAAAGAATTTTAAGAATACCATGGACAGCAAGAAAATCAAACAAAGGATCCTTCATCACATCAAGCCCAGCCTTTCAGTAGAAGCTCAGTTGACTAGTCTGAAGCTGTTGTTTTTTGTACATACTGTATTAAAAGAAGAACCTACTCACTGGAAAAGACAAGAATATCTGTAAAAGTTGCAACTTGCCATTGCAAAGACTAAGGGATGTGCTGAGGTTCAGGCCAAACTCTGTCCGAGCCGACAGGAAACTATCACAAAAAAAATAGCTCACCAACACAATCAGTTGTGGCCATGGAATTTCCTGTCCTACAGCCACAGGTAACAAAGAGATGGCAATGCTGGGGACACTATTGACATAATATGGCCATACCACCATGTTTGGAAAATGTAATTGACCAAATATGGCCATGTGGCCATACTAGGTCAGTAAGCCCATCTTTACTGAAGACTCCAATAGAAGATAGATCATTCTGGAGAAACATTATCCATGTGGTTTCCATAGTCAATGCAAACTTGATAGCACCTATTTTCCATATTTATTCACTAATTTATTTTATAGTGGACGGAGAGTTTTAGGTTGATTTTCATAGAGATACAGTCACTATGCCTGTTTGGAGGAAACTGACAGTGACTTTGTAAAGACTCCCCAGCTGCTGAACCTCATCTTTCTACAGCTACTTTGCTGCTCCTGCTTCTGTCACAGCTGGCACCTAAATATCTAGTGTTGACTGGTTTCAGACATGAAGAGTATAGGGGACTTCTCATTGGTAACAAATAATTGTTTTCATTTTCTCCAGCAAAATCATAAAAAAAAACACAGTTGCTGCTTTTCTGCACTTGGCTGATACAAGAACTGCTTTCAATTCTCAATTTCCCTGAATTACAATAATACATTTACTAAAGTTTCATTTAACTGTAGCCAGAATTCTAAAGATGGTGGAGATTGTTCTCAGTTAGAAAAACTGAATTATTCGAGATATGGAAATAACACAGTGCAAAGAATGGACGCTTCTCTGTACTCCTTGTACTCCCTGTTCTTGCACTTTTAAATGTTCAATTACAGAAATTAAAAAAAAGAAAGAAAGAGAAATTGCTTTTATCCAAATTATGACTTGAATTATGAAAATGGAGTCATAATGCAACATGGAGGAAGAGGCTCTAAAATAAGTCATTGTGATGCTTCATACTTGACTTTCACTAAAAAAAATAATGATTTTATCTGTATATTGATAAGTGGCATAAAGCAACCCTGTTGCTAGCTTGCAGTATTTATACCAGAAGAACTCTTCAAAAGAAGAATAGAAATACCTTTCTGAGGACAGTCTTTTAAAGCTTTGCTCTCTTCAACGGCTACGGCCACTGCAGCTATTCTACACTTCCATGTAAGCATGTCTCCCCGAACACTGTGGTCCCTCACATTTAACAGACTGCCCGCTAGGAAAGCAAATATTCCTTTTCTTCTTTGCTGGATTTTTCTGATATAAAGTCTGCAAGCTAGCAATAGGGTCATTTTAACCTGTTCAGCTCTCAAATGTGTGGACAAGAGCAATTTCAAAATTTCAGCTGTGAGCCTAGTCATTCTGCAATAGTGGTCATTACGTATGATACTAAAGGAAGACATATTTTGGAGGTTCTTTTGGCAATTTTCTTAAAGTGGTTGTAAAGGAATTAAAAAAAAAAATAACATATACTTACCTGTTCTGTGCAATAGAATTGAACAGAGCAGCTCTGAACCTCCTCTTCTTGGATCCCCCCTGGCACTCCTGGCGCCTCCCCACTGCCAAGTGCCCGCAATGGAAGCCAAATGACACACACAACAGGACTTGGCCCCGACACACGCTTCCTTGTCACTGGTTTAGATTGACAGCAATGGGAGCCAATGGCTCCTGCTGACCCAGCAAAGCCTGCAAAGCACGGAAGTAAGGGGAGAGAAGAGCAGCAGACGTGCACAGCACTAGATTGAATGAGGGCTCAGGTACGTTTAAGGGGGGGTGGGGGGCAATACCGATGCCTGAACATTTTTTACCTTAATGTTTAGGCTTTAGAACCACTTTAATTATTTTTGTATCCAATTTAAAAATAAAAAAGTGTAACAAAGCAAATAAATGCTTTTTTTCTTCAATACTGTATATGGCCAAAAAATGTGTACTCCCCTCCAAATTATTAACTTCAGGTTTTTCCAGTGAAAGGCACTGTTAATACTAGACATTCCAACATTGTGGTGTGAAGGCCCTTTTCTGGCCCAGCAAGACATGCATTAACCACTTGCCCTCCTGACAATTGCTCGGTCATACAACACTGCACCCAAATAAAATGTATGTCCTTTTTTCCCCACAAATGCACCTTTCTTTTGGTGATGTTTTATCGCCTATGCATTTTTTATTTTTTGTGCTATAAACAAAAAAAAGGCTGACAATTTTGAGAAAAAAAAAACAATATTTTTGACTTTTTGCTGTGTTATGCTAAACATGTCCAGTAAAAAAATGTAAAAATCAAATTTCGGCATACATTTAGGGCAAAACGTATTCTGCTACATGTCTTTACTTAAAAAAAATCCCAATATGTGTAAATTAATTGATTTGCATGAAAGTTATAGTGTTTACAAATGGTGGTATAGATACTGGAATTTTTATTTTATATAATAGTAATGGCGGAGATCAGCGACTTATAGCGGAACTGCAGGACTGCGGTGGGCTTTCTGACACTGGGGGAAACTAACTAACTGTCACTGACATCCCCAGTGAGATTAATACAGTGATCAGTGCTAATAAACAGCACTGTAAGTGCACTTATGACACTGGGCAGGAAGGGGTTAACATCTGGGGTGATCAAAGGGTTAATTGTGTGCTGTGAGTGTGTTTTACTGTTTGCTGTGTTTTATTATGTAAGCACGCTGCTTTGTATGGCTCTGCTATGCAGACAGGGGAGAGATCTGTATAGTTTACATACAGACCTCTCCCCTGTCAGTGTTACTCGGTGATCACTGGGTCCCGGTGGGGAACCACTGGCTGGCACCTGGTGATCGACCACTGAAGCTGCCAATGGTTGAGCGGGTACTACCCGCTACCCCAGAAAATACAAAACATATAAAAAATGAGTGCGCTGTACACTAAATAATCATAAACAATAATCAATCAAATAAATGCTGCTACATAAAAAATGTACATAAAATAATTGAAATGGTATAAATCCATATTTATATATTAAAAAATTGAAAGTCCCAAAATCCAATAACACAGTGCCGTGTTCTAAAGAAATCATCCAACGGAAAGTGCATAGGTGTCAACAAATGCTTGATACAAAAGAAAAAAATCAGCCTCTTACCAGACACTTTGATCTCCAATCAATAGATCAAATGAGCAGATGGTGATCAGATCCCACACTGACACCCTAGTTAGCCATATTAAGGAGATGAAAAAGGAGATAAATGGACAACTGCAGGCTCCCTTGAACGAATCTATCACATCAGACAGCTCTCCACAACATGCAAGGAAAAGTTTAAAACAGAAGAAGAAAACTTCATAGTGCGACCCGATAAACCAGCAAAGAATTTATTAAAGTATTGCACTTACATAGATAAGGTGCATAGAGGCAGTGTAAACATTTAAAACTCCAGTGGTGTCAGACCACCAGCCAGAATGAGGTTGACTTTGAAGCTCGTTTCTCCAAAAATGGCGTCCTCTGGGATTGGAGAATACGCTATTCGGAAATACGAAATCACGTGTATATATATATATATGTGTGTGTGATTTTGTGCAGCTCTGCTGCCCTGTAGAAGCAGTTCTGCTATAGGGTGGTTGGAAAGCGGCTAATGGACTTCCATGGGTGGAGTAGAGCACTGGAAGGCTTTATTTAGTTAAGCAGATGACATAAGAACAAGGATTGATGAGTTTGGTGTGGAGGAACCCAAGTGGCCTGTACAGAGCCCTGACCTCAACCCTACTGAACACCATTGAAATGATTTGGATTGTGAGCCTGGTCTTCTCGTCCAACATAAGCAGTTGACCTTGTTTTGGCTGAATGGGCACAAATTCCCACAGACACACAGCAAAATCCTGTGGAAAGCCTTCCCTGAAGAACAGAGGCTGTTACAGCCGCAAAGATAGAGGGGGCAACTTCATGTGTATCCCCATGGTTTTGGAATGAGGTGTCCAACAAGCTCAGAAGATAGGTGTGATGGTCAGATGTCCACAATCCTTTGGCCATATACTGTAATGTTAATTGACCAGGGTTATCTTTGAAGTAATTAACATTATGGAAGATAAAAAGTGCCAATTTTATTCTGTGATTTATCCTGTATAAAATGACATGGTCTATTTATCAGTGTTTTCACACATTTTTTACTCAAGATTCACTCATTTTTCCAGTTGAATCATATGTGAAAATTTTTGGGTGAAAACATTAATTAATAGCATTTATGGTACAAAGCGGGCGGCGCAGTGGCTTACTGGTTAGCACTTCTGCCTTGGGTTCGATTCCCAACCATGGTGCCTCCTGCATGGAGTTTGCATGTTCTCCCTGTGTTCGCGTGGGTTTCCTCCGGGTACTCCAGTTTCCTCCCACCCTCCAAAGACATGCTGGTAGGTTAATTAGCTCCTGTCTAAATTGTCTTAGTTTCATCCCTGGCCACGCGGGATCTCCTGCATGGTGGGGGTTGGGGAAAGACCTGGCAACCTACCCTGTAAAATAATTGCTAAGAGAATTCATGGAAAATGACGCTTATGAGTGACGGTCCATGCAATCGCCAAGGGTCAGATACGTCTGAATGGATAGATAGATAGATAGATAGAACAAAGCATTGTGTATGTATTTACCAATGAAATAAAGTTTTGTTCTTTTTTTTTCTTTTATTGATCTGTATTTTAGTGTGCCATTACCAACATGAACGAACACCTAAAAAAATTAAATAATTGGTAAAAAATAAAATTTAAAAATCAGCAAAAAAAGGATTAAAATGAATTTAGTAATCATGAGAACCAATTACGGGGACTAGATATAAGAAATTCTCTGTGTAAATGCATCAGCGTTCACATAAACATCACAAGGAATACCGCAAGTGTTCTTCTACGTTTTGAAATTTCACGTTTCTCAGGACAAACATAACACTAATTTTAAAAAATGTTTGTTCCAATGTTGTCAAATCGAAGGTGTTAACCATTATACAGGTTATTAGATGGATTTCTTTGGTGAATATAAGCCGTACTGAAAGCAACGTATTTTAAGAAACTTCAAACAGAAAAGAAAATGTCCTAAGAACATTCAAATTCAAACAGCCAAATATTGTTTGAAAAAATCCCAAAACGAATGAGTAAATGATGGTTTGTTCACACAGATCGAATGTATATGCTGTTTCATTGGAAAAATAACTGTACTTTAAAAAAAAAAAACCCTATAAGAGTTTAATAAATGATAAAATAAGTACAGTGTCGTGGTTAGCACCTCCACCTAGCACTAGGGTTTCGGTTTAAATACCAATCACGACACCGCCTGCCTGGAGTTTGCATGTTCTCCCTGTGCCTGCTTGGGTTTCCTCCCGGTACTCTGGTTTCCTCTTACACTCCAAAGACATACAGTTAGTTTGGCCCTAGTATGTGTATCTATGGGTTTGAGTTAGGAACCTTGGATTGTAAGCTTCTTGGGCAGGGACTGATGTGAATGTACAATATACACTTATCGGCCACTTTATTAGGTACAGCTTAAATCTCCCCCCCCCCCCCCACCATTCCACCACCACCACCAGCCTGAACCATTGATAGAAGGTAGGATGAATCCATGCTTTCATGTTGTTTACGCCAAATTCTGACCCTACCCTCTGAATGTTGCAGCAACCAGCCTGACCATTCTCCTCAGAACTCTGACATCAACAAGGCATTTTCGTCCACACAACTGCGCTCACTGAATATTTTCTCTTTTTCGGACCATTCTCTGTAAACCCTAGAGAGGGTTGTGTGTGATAATCCCAGTAGATCAGCAGTTTTTGAAATATTCAGACCAGCCCATCTGGCACTAACAACCGTGAGATGTTCAGAGTCACTTAAATCCCCTTTCTTCTCCATTCTGATGCTCGGTTTGAACTTCAGCAAGTTGTCTTCACCATCTCTACATGCCTAAATGCATTGAATTGCTGCCATGTGATTGGCTGATTAGCAGTTTGTGTTTCCAAGCTATTGAACAGGTGTACCTAATAAAGTGGCCGGTGAGTGTATGTATATATATATATAGTGCTGCAGAAATTATTGGCACTATATAAGTACCTGAAATAATTTAAATAAAACATACCTGTACTAGACATGTGCAAAATGAAAAACTTTGTTTTGTTTAATTCGTTATTTGACTAATTTTGTTTTGTTCGATTAATTAAATTAGTTTAATTCCTTTTTAGGAATTTATTTTGTGTATTCTAATTCGAACGAATTCGAAATTTCGAACA
Source organism: Staurois parvus (assembly GCF_062004578.1). Lineage (NCBI taxonomy): Eukaryota > Metazoa > Chordata > Amphibia > Anura > Ranidae > Staurois > Staurois parvus. The sequence continues at coordinate 1,764,420 of NW_028318372.1, forward strand.
GATTCAAAAATAATTCTAATGTTACAATCCATAATCCACAATCCATGTGGGCTTTTGATGGTATATGGGCTATGTGAAGAGTTGCATGACCATGTTGGAAATTTCTATTTCAGCAAAATTTTCACAGTACCTTTCTTGATCACTACTCACATCAACATAGCGCAGCTCTCAATTTTTTGTAAAATATTTCAGTCTTTTCTAATCTATTCTATTCTTTTCTAATATTGTATATTCTATTCTAATGTATTCTGTTCAAATTCATTCTATTCAAAATTGGAATTTTGGAAGGCAGTTATATTTTTTATATTTTATTCTATTCTATTATTTTTCTATAATGTTATATTCTTTTCTATTCTTTGATTCTCTGTTCTAATCTTTCTAATCTTTTCTATTATTTGCTATTCTATTCTTTGATTTTCTAATCTATTCTAATCTTTTCTATTCTATCCTAGATTGTAAGCTCGAAAGAGCAGGGCCCTCAATCCCCTCATGTTTTGCATTGTATTGGTATTGTTCTGTCACATGTTCTGTCCCCCTTTGTAATGTACAGCGCTGAGCGAACTATTGGCGCTTTATAAATACTGTATAATAATAATAATAATAATAATTTTTTTTTATTTTCTATTCTAATCTTTTCTATTCTATTCTAATGGATTCTATTCTTTTCTATTCCTTTCTTTTCTGTTCTAATTTTTTGTATTCTTTTATATTCTATTCTTTGATTTTCTGTTCTAATATTTTCTATTTTAATGAATTCTATTCTTTTCTATTCCCTTTTTTTTCTGTTCTATTTTGTTCTGTTTTACTACTGTATTCTGTTCTATTTTTTTTTCCATTCTTTTTTTTTCCTCCATTCTTTTATTTTCTATTTTATTTAATTCTATTCCATTCATTTCTTTACTATTTTTTTATTTTTGTTCTTGTTTTCAAATTTTGACTCGATTCCAAATTCAGACGAATTTTGTTTCATTATTTCAGATTCATTTAAATTCTTTACTATTGTAATTCGGAATTCAAATGAATCTCTGAATAACAGAAAATTTGTCCAGATTTCGATTCGGAAGGAAACCAACTGCACATGTCTAACCTATACCCAATGCAAGGTTTGCATATTAAACAACGCCCCCCCCCCTCCTTGTAAAATGCTATATTCCATGCCAGGGGCAGACTGAGCATTTGGAAACTCGGGCACTGCCCGAGGGCCCGGGGTCAGTAGGGGGCCCTATGAGATTCCCCTGGTACCTTTTTCATAGGCTTTTTTGAGCTTTGGCAAGGACACAGGAGCCCCATGATCCCCTATTGCCCGGGGGCCCCATGAGTTGTCAGTCCGCCCCTGTTCCATGCAATTCTAATTGATTAAGATACAATTACATGATTAGACGGCAAACCTTTTAATGCTTTTCTAGTGTTTAACACATCATTTTTGTCTTTCTTTTAAGGGATTACTTGTTGCCACCATCTTCTGTTTCTTTAACGGAGAGGTAAGATTTATTATCATCCTCCTTTCTTGTATTGGGATATTAGGATGGAAATTCATTTTATGTGGGAACTTGTGTGTTTTCTATTTTGAAGAGTATCAGTCAAAGTTGAGCTTACTGTATATAAGAATCTGTACATTTAGTTATAGATGATTGGAATTGAGCAGACTTGTATATGAATAATTTATATTTCTTATGTACGGGGCTATGTGAGGGTGTTGTGCATACATACGGCAGATATTCAACATAGGGGGTCAGGCTGTTGGCAGCACAACAACTGTTAGGTATCAAGTGAACCCTGACTTAGGGGATGGTTTACTAAAGGGAAATAGGCTGTTAACTTTGCAAAGGAATTCTCCCCAAAGCTTGGTAAATGTGGTATCTGCTTCCATTATCCAATCCTGTACAGGCAAATATTCTTTTTTTTCCCTTGTGTGTAATTAGATGTTCTTTGCAAAGTGAAATTTCACCACATTTGCTAAACTCCGGGGGAAATTCCCTTACAAAGCGAACAGCCTGTTTGACTTTAGTAAATCAACACCATACAGTCATGGTTAGACAATGGGGATGATCAGGGGCCGACTGACCATTTGGAAACTCGGGCACTGCCCGAGGGCCCAGGGTCAGTAGGGGGCCCCATGAGATGCCCCTGGTACCTTTTTCATAGGCTTTTCTGAGTTTGGGCAAGGACACAGGGGCACCATGATCCCCTATTGCCCGGGGGCCCCATGAGTTGTCAGTCCGCCCCTGGGGATGATTTACTAAAAGCAAATATGCTCTTCACTGTGTCAGGGAAGTTGCACTTTGGAAGGGAATTTTCCCCGGGGCATAGTGAATAAGGTAAAGTTTCATTTGTAGAGAATACTCCATTATGTGCGAGGAAAATTTAAAAACAGCATTTTTTGCACACACATGATTGGATGATGGAAGTCTGCAGGTCTTCACATCATTCTATAAGATATGGGGAAAATTCCCTTGCAAAGTGCAACTTTCCTTGCAAAGTGAACAGCCCATTTGGTTATAGTAAATTCACCCCAAGGACTAAATTAGGAGACAAATATAAACTATTCCTAGGTAAGCCTGCCTATTTATTATTATTCAATGCCCAACTCCAGGAGAGACATGTTTTTTTTTTACGTTTTGGATCAAGCGATGAGGGCTTAGAACCCCTGCCAGGGTTTTATTGCTCTCAGTGTTAACGCGGTTGTAAAGGCTGAATGTTTTTTACCTTCATACATTCTATGCATGAAGGTAAAAAAACCTTCTGTGTGCAGCAGCACAACCCAGCCCCCTCAATACTTACCTAAGCCTCATCGTGATCCAGTGATGTGAATGACAGTCTCAGCTGTCCCAGGTCTCTGCCTCGTCATTGGCTGAGACAGCAAGCCGGAGCCATTGGTCAATCACAGCCAGTCAGCCAATGAGTAGGGAAGGGGGCGGGGCCAAGCCACGGCTCCGTGTGTGAATGGACACATGGAGCATCGGGTGCCCCCATAGCAAGCTGCTTGCTGTGGGGGCACCTGATAGACAGGAGGAGCCAGGAGCACCTGCAGGGAACCCAAGAAGAGGAGGATCCAGGGTGCAAAACCCCAGCACACAGCAGGTAAATATAACGTCTGTTATTTTACAGAAAAAAAGAACCTTTATAATCTTTATAAACCTTTATAATGGCACCGCAGAACCCCAATGTGCAACATGCGTGTTTTCATGTGTTGTACTAATACATGTACTCCTGCAGAACAAACATGAGAGCTAAGCCTTTCTTTAATCACTTCTTGCCCAGTGTCATTAGTACAGTGTCAGAGTTTTTTATTAGCACTAATCACTGTATTGGTGTCACTGGGGATATCAGTGTCAGTGTCAGTGTCAGAATGCCCGCTGAAGTCCCGCTATAAGTTGCTGATCGCCGCCATTACTAGTATAAAAAAAAAAAAAATCCCAGTATATATACAGCCATTTGTAAAGCTATCACTTTTACATAAACCAATAAATTTACACGTGTTGGGATTTTTTTTTACCAAAGACATATCGCAGAATACATTTTGGCCTAAATTTATGACGAAATTTGATTTTAAATTTTTTTACTGGATATATTTTATAGCAAAAAGTCAAAAATATTGTTTTTTTTTTTTTCCCAAAATTGTCGGCCTTTTTTTGTTTATAGAGCAAAAAAACAAAAAAACACAGAGGCGATCAAATACCACCAAAAGAAAGCTCTATTAGTGGGGGAAAAGGACACACATTTCATTTGGGAGCGTTGCACGACCGCACAGTTGTCAGTTAAAGTAACGCAGCGTTGTATCACAAAAAATGGCCTGATCATGAAGGGAGTAAATCCTCTGGAGGGTAGGTGGTTAAAGCAGTAGTAAACCCAAAACTGTAACATTATTATTATTATTATTATTACATCGAGTTTATATAGCGCCAAAGGGTTTGCTCAGCGCTGTACAATAGGGGGGGGGACAATACATGGCACAGTACAACAATAACAAACAGCGTGCGAGGGGTAAGAGGGCCCTACTCTTTCGAGCTTACAATCTAGGAGGGAGGGGGTAAAGGTACAGTAGGAAGTGGCTGAGGGGAATGAGGGGTGGGAGGAAAGAGGGAGAATGGCCGTTAGGTGAGGGTGGGGTAGGCTTCCCTGAAGAGATGGGTTTTGAGGGAGCGCCTGACATATTGCAGCTTACCAATCAGATGTGGTGGCTGCATTTGTTTTCTTTTTTTCTTCCCTCTGTTTTCACCTGGTGATCTGTCCACTAAAACACCTCTTGTATTAGAGAAACCCTCTGGAGGAATGAGCATTGGAGGGACAGCAGACTGTAGTATTCTCAGTCGGGGGTGGGGGGAGTGTTAAATGCTCTAGTAGATTTTATATTCAATATTTTTATTGAAGATTTTACAACATAACAGGGTAAAGATATACCGTTCAATTGAGGTGATATAATGCAGTATATAAATGAATAATATACCCCATCGGAACTGTGGGATATTAGAAAAGTCTCTAAGACGATGTCATCAGAGGTATTCTGGATAGTGTATTGAACTTGGTGGAGTGTATGAAGAATAGGGGGAATATTAGGGAAGAGATGGTAGGGGGGAAAATGAAGGGAAGGGGGGGATGGGGGGGATGTAACTTGTGGAGGAGGAAGTGCCAGTCTTGCTCTAGTAGATTTTGATGCACTAACAAATTAAAGCTAAACTCACACTTTATAAGCAGTTACAGCAAACATTTTTTTCCCCTTTTGGGATAAAGGCTTTGCATGAATAAATAAAAGCTGATCATTTTAATCACCCTTAACAGTGTTAAGTGGTTTGTCTCATCCATGTAAACTGATACTTGCTGCTGGAGAGTTTGTTCTGTTGAAAAACAACAGACTTGCTGGTTGGATTAACAGATGAAAATAAAAGAAAGAAAGTCTGAAAAGGGAAACTAATGCAGTCACCGCATCTAAGAATTGATAAGCTGCAATATAATAAATATTTGCTTTTGTGTTTAATACCGCTTTAAGGCTGATTATTCAGTAGAAGTCCAATTGTAGCTGGCTCTCTATTTTTGCACTTTTTCAAACAGAAATAAGAACATGCTTCCAATAGTACATTTAAAGTATAACTAAAGGCAACATTTATTTATTTTTGTTTGTTTGTTTGGTTTTTTTTTTAGTTTTGGACAGAGTGGAGAGGGATTAGAACACCTGTCAGGTTTTTATTGCTGTTAGGAAGATGTACCCTCCCTATATGTCCTGTTTACCAATATAACCATTTGGGTTGTCCCCAGAACAGGAATAGATGGGGAATCTTCCAATGGGAACACTAGTTCTGGCGACAACTAATGCCGGCCATACACGGGTCGAAATTTGACTGATTTTTCGCCCGAAAATCGGACCTAATAATCAGCCAATTTTCGCTCTGTTAGTGGGTCAATGGCACCGGCCAATTTTCATGGTCCCTCCCCTTTTCAGTGATCAGGCATGTTGGAAAATTTGTGAAAAACGACCGATTTTCGACTCAATGATGGTCAAATCGTACGATCGTTTTTCTGAAAAGAATATGCGCATGAGCCGTAACCTGGAAGGAACAGAAGTTTCACCTGTCATATGGGGTGAACTTTATGACTTGACCGATTTTCTAAATCATTGATGGTACCATCGGATTACCAAGCGAACGCTGCTTTCAAATTTTCGGACGCAAAATTGTTAGCAATTCGACCCATGTGTGGCCTGCATAAGGATTCCATTACTTTGGAAGGATTTCATCTCACTTCCTGTTTTGGCTTTGGGACGGGAAGTGAAGGGAAATCTCCCCAATGGGACACAGATGACGGGTGATAATCCTCCATTACTTTCCCAAAAGGAAAAAAAAAGTTTGCATATTTTTCTATTTTAACAAATCAAAAGGGAGCAAATAAGAGAAGTTCATTGTTAGAGTTTACATATCATCTTCATGTAAAAGTTTCTCTTTCCTCTAATCATACAGATTTCATATAGCAGAGCAGAATAAGTAATCCTATCAGTAATGGTTTTCATTTGCATTACTTTTCACACCCCCGCAGTGCAGCTGCATGTTGTCAGAGCTCACAGGGAATGTTAATCTGATCTTTGGCTTTCAGGGTTATTTTATGGAGGGCGTATTACTTGTGTAAAACCACCATCCTCAGCGATATTACACCCAAAACCAAAATTGGAATATATTGCAGGACACCAATCATTAGATTTAGCATTTAGCAGCGTTCAGGAGTGTTAACATTTTATTAGTGTTTTTACAGTACATGCAGAAAAAAGCTGTTAGGAGCATTTTAGAAGTGTTTAGTAGCATTTAGCAGCGTTTAGGAGCATTCGGGGAGACACAGTGGCTTAGTGGTTAGCACGTCTGCCTTGCAGCAAATGGGTCATGGGCAGGGGCGGACTGACAACCTATGGGGCCCCCGGGCAATAGGGGATCATGGGGCCCCTGTGTCCTTGCCCAAACCCAAAAAAGCCTATGAAAAAGGTACCAGGGGCATCTCATGGGGCCCCCCACTGACCCCGGGCCCTCGGGCAGTGCCCGAGTGTCCAAATGGTCAGTCCGCCGCTGGTCATGGGTTCAATTCCTGACCATGGTGCCTCCTGCATGGAGTTTGCATGTTCTCCCTGTGCTTGCATGGGTTTCCTCCGGGTGCTCCGGTTTCCTCCCACACTCCAAAGACATGCTGGTAGGTTAATTGGCTCCTGTCTAAATTGGCCCTAGTATGTGTATGTATGAATGTGAGTTAGGGACCTTAGATTGTACGCCCCTTGAGGGTTAGGGACTGATGTGAATGTACAATATATATATATGTGTAAAGCACTGCGTAAATTGACAGTGCTATATAAGTACCTGAAATAAATAAACAAATTTAGAGTTTTTATCTGCTGGAAAAACACTAAAAAAAATCTACAAAAACAATTTTTTTTCTCCTAGACGCTGAAGCACAAAGAACGCTAATACACTAAAGTAGTGTGCATGAACACATAGGATAACACAGGATAACACGATTTAGCTTCTAGGAGCAGAACAAAAAAAACTAAAAAAAAACGCTAGTGTGCATGAAGCCTAAAAACTGCTATTACCAGCGTTTTTTATCAAGCATTTTTTTCAGCTTAAAAAAAATGCTAGTGTGCATGGAGCCTTAGTCACATCACTTACCTGTAATTAAGGCGGAGCTCCACCTAAAAGGGGAAGTTCTGCTTTAAGTCTTTGTCCCCCGCTCCCCATTAAGGATTGGTAGATTGGCACCTTTGGGGAGCTGGAGGGGGTATCCGGATTTGACAAGTACCCCTACCACTTCTACTGTGATCACCTAGGCGAACTGAAGCGGAAGTTGTCCGCCCTCCCCGTAGTCTTCTGGGACACATGACAGGTCCCAGAAGACTACGGGACCATTCAGAAATGTGCAGAGCTTCAAGCTGTCACAGCCGGGTGCCCACACTGAAGATGCCAGCGCCAGGGAGAGAAGACAGCCGGTGAAACCAGAGGTGGTGAGGACACCACTGGACCAAAGACAGTGAAGTGTCTGTATTTTCATAGTCTAATAGAGCTGGATCCTGGAGAAATCTTCACTGTGGAGATACCCTTTCCTCTTCCTGTCTCTGAACTTCTGGTGTTGCAAGAGTTAACTGTTTTGAGTCATCTGGCAGAACAGCAGTACAGATGATCCCACAGTGACATGCATTTGCCTTCCTCCCCCTCCACTGAAAAAGGTTCTTTCAATAAATACACTGATTTAACATGATCTGAGCATGAAGGAGAAGACGAGTGAGTGATCAGATTCTTCCCCATTCACAGATCTTGTATCAAACAGTGATATCAACAAAATAACTTTTCTCAGTGGAGGAGGACAAGGAAGAAGGGGGAAGGTCAGACCATCTGTACTTCTCTTCTGCCTGAAGACCTGAAGCTGTTAACCATTTCAGGTACAGAAGTTCAGAGCAAGGAAGAGGACCGGCATCCCAGCAGTGAGGATTTCTGCAGGATCCAGCTACCTGAACAACACAGGACATACTTCATTACAATTTGTTTCTTATATAAACTTCAGTTTGCCTGCCAAGGACTTATCCAACACATCAAGGCAGTCAAGGGGTTAAAAAAAGCTCCCGCAGTCACACCTGTGAGCTTGTTTCTAGATTAAATGGCACATTTCTGACGTCTGTGTAGAATTGACCTGGGTGGCTGTAAAGGTTTAAACCGGGGGTCAGCAACCAGTAGATCTCAGCCAGGTGACTGGTAAATTTGCTGGATATGCCATCCCAGAGCATCAAACAGAGTGCTATGTAGAGGGACTGCTTGTAAAGTTGGAGCTGTAGTAGGAAGCAAGAGTCACATAAGTCGGTGCCTCCTCTGTAGTGCCGGCTCCTGCCCCATGCAGAGTGACACCAACTGCACTCCACCTCTTATCCCGGCTAGCGGTCTCCAGAGTGGTGCCAGCAGCAGGAAAGAAGAGATCTTCAGGTAAGTGTGAAGCAATACGCCGGGCATAATAGTACAGGGCTGCTTTCACACTGATGTGCTGCGGTTTACCCACACCATGGGGGCAGTGCAGTGTATCTGCAGTTTTCCTGCAGGTTAGCTGCACTTAGCTAAAGACTTCTATCATATCCTGCACGTTTGGTTCATTTTCTGAAAGCTCACCAAAACTCCTGAATGCAGGAGTTGTGGTGCACTTTCAGAAAGCACAGTACACCTGCAGGATATAATAGAAATCTATGGCAAAGCGCATCTAACCCAGGAAAGTTGCAAATGCACTTCTGTGCACCCGTAGTGCAGGTAAACTACAGCACATCGGTGTAAAGGCAGCCTTATAGGGGGCTCAGAACAGTAAGGGTTCATTTACATTTGCAGTTTGGGGGGGTTAAAACCCTACAGTTAAGACATGTTTTTACCACCCCCACTCCAACCGCACCCCCTTTAGTTTCAGTGGTCAGGGGTGTACACATGTTGCAGCCACAGCAGGAGTTGTATGCCCTGTCATGGTTGGCGGGTGTAGCACCTGCTAAGCGCAACCCATTCAAGTGAATGAGGCCGCTCTGCAAGTACCCTGCAACCTTGTGCAATACAGCAAACAAGGGGTTAAAGCAGGCAACATTGTGTTGCTTTCTCACCACCTGCTTTAACCACTTGGACCCAGCAGAGGCATGCCATGCAATGCACTCGATTGCAACACATTAGTACAGTAATTAGAAGTTGTGAGGAGGTGACACTGTGCGACTCTGTGCTCCACCTCTTAACCTTAGGTTCCCATATGTGCGGGTGGTGCCACTGCGGATCCGCACAAAAATCCATGCAGCCGCACCACCCGCACAGAGAAATGCGGACCCATTAGTTCTAATGGCACGCCGCCAGGTGTGGAAAACACAACCGTACTGGGAACCGAGGTTCCTGTGTGGGCTGCATTTTCCAAGGAAGTGCAGGGACTTCTTCCCTGCGTGTCACGGGCACGGGAGTCCATTCAAATGAATGGGCTCTCGTGCCCGTGCAAAACGTGGCCCACACGGCCGCATATATGTGAACTGGGGGTTAAAGTTGCCTATCCCTGGTTTAAAAAAATATGAATAAAAGCTGACTTTGTTAAGTAACCCCAGCAGAGTTATATGGGTTTTTCTCCAATTGCTACAACTATTACTTTTGCTGGACAGCTTGACCTGCATGTAAATGTGGAGGACGATATAATTATAGGAATGTGAAATTAAAAAGCAATTCATTTTAGCTGGTGGCTGAATAAAGGCCTTTACTGTATACATCATTTTCTTGATCACAGGGGTGTTCGACCTTCCTCTTATTTTGTACCATCTCTTGAGCTGCCCCGATCTGAATGTTTCCATTTGCAACAATTTTTCATTTTCTCCACTCCTTAAAGAAGTTGAGCCCTGACCTTTCAGTGTGCTCAGCATTTGAAAACAGATGTATCCAACAGACTCAACAGCAGGGTTGCATCTCAATACTGTACAAACTATTCACTACTCCGACCACTATTCACTACTCTGGCCACTATTCACTGCTCCGGCATCCAAGCTTACCTACCAACTGGCATGGGAAAGGGACCTGGACATATCCCCTGAGGTGCAGTACTGGAGGGCCTGGACGGCCTGCATCCATAAAGGAGTCATAATGTAGCCTTGATCGGGGAGGGACACAAGGTGCATTCACCTTGCTAAAATGTACCCAGGCTCCTCGCCCTCATGCTTCTGGGGTTGTGGCCAGGTGGGAACAGTTCTCCATATGTGGTGGACCTGTCCTAAGGTACGTCGCTTTTAGATAAGGGTCCGCTCTCTTATACATTCAGTGACTATGGTCAACATCCCCAAAGATGCTTGGACAGCATTACTGATGGCCCCAGTGGCTGATATCCTAAGACATGCACAGACTTTGATCCATTTTAAGTTCCTAGCAGCTAAGATCATCATAGTGACTACCTGGAAAAAGCCCAGTGATTGATCTGGCCTTGATGAAGCGTAAATTGACATGGATCTTGTTTAAGGAAAACATTACGGGAGTTATCCAGGATAAGCAAACTATTTATGAAAAGGTATGGAACCCTTGGCTCTCTTATCTACAGGTTCCGGGCATCTAGGGGTGGCTCCAAGACCTGTTGCCATTGGATCCCAGGATAGATGTATATTTACACCTCTCTTTTCTTTTTCTTTCCCAACTTTTCTTCTTCTCCACTCCCTTCTAATTTTTTCTATGTTTAAAGTATGTTGGTTTCTGTTATTGAGACTTTGATCTCTTCCACTGTTCACAGATATTGGCTCATCATAAGTAATCCCTTTATGCCATGATGTTGAGATGATCCCATGATCTTATGGATATCATTCTTCCTCCTCCACTCTTCCTACCACTCCATCCCCCACAGCTATCTCCTCCTGTGCCACCACCCCCTCCCTCCTAGATTGTAAGCTCGAAAGAGCAGGGCCCTCGATCCCCTCATGTTTTGCATTGTATTGGTATTGTTCTGTCACATGTTCTGTCTCCCTTTGTAATGTACAGCGCTGAGCGAACTATTGGCGCTTTATAAATACTGTATAATAATAATAATAATAATTCAGTTGGATAGTAGTACCTATGTAGGCCCATTGAGGCTAATCCAGGCAATTCATAAACTGAATATTACCGTTAGAGGTAGTAACCCCATACAGAAAATAATATGTTCTGGTATATTAAGACTTTAAACTCATATGTGATGGGTTCGAAGGAAAAAAGACATGTTTTGCTGCATGTGTGTGAACAGGGAAGAGGTGCAGGAAGTAGGCATGCTGCTTACTTACACATCAGCCAGTTTCCTGCTTTAAGTATGAACTCTCTAACACAGCTTTTATCAACTTTTTTTTACCTCATGGGAACCCTTGAAGTAATTTTCAGGTTTCAGGACCCCTGCTAATATTAATTCATTGAAAGTCAGTGGGAATCATGCATGCTTACAATGGTGTTCAGTAGGAAGGATTCTCCTAACCTTCGTGGTCATTCCAAACAACGCCCCTTACATGTGTAGTCAGTGGGAAGATTGCCACATACATTGGTAGGTAGGAAGGATGCCCCTTACCGTGGTGGCCAGTGGGAATAATTCTTCTTACATTTGCGGTCAGTGGGAAAAATGCTCCTTAGTTACTTTGGAGGTCATTGGGAAGAAAACCCCTTAGTTACTGTGGAGGTCAGTGGGAAGAATGCACCTTACTTTGGAAGTCGGAAGGAAAAATACCCCTTACATTGGTGCTTAGTAGGAAGGTTTCCCATTACCTTGGTGTTCAGTGGGAAGAATGCCTCTTACATTCATGGACTGTTGGAATAATGTCCCTTACATTGGTGCTCAGTAACAAGGATGCCCCTTACCTTGGTAGTCAGTGGGAAGAATGCCCCTCCCCTGGGTGGTTAATGGAAAACATGCCCCTTACAGTTGTGCTCAGAAGTCCACTCTTGCAGGCAGCCAAAAAGATTCCTAGAGTCGTGAGTTTGGCTCTGCCAAGTGGTGTTGGACCCGAAACTATGCAGACACCATTGTCACTCAGTCACAACTCAAAGAACCTCCGCAACCTCTGGAGAAACCCGGGTTGGGGATGACTCCTCTAACATCTAGTGTCTAATATATATGCTTGCAGAGAAATTAATCTTCTGATCTGGAGAGGCCAGCTGACCTTGAGCTGATCTTGCATTGAAGGGCAGAGAAGCACAGATATTTTTCTCACAGTTCCTCGCAGTGACAGCTTAGCTATAGGAACACGCTGCCTTGATATGTTAACTGTAAAATTATGGGCTTTTCATGCTGTTGATCAATTACAAGTTACCATAAATCAATTGCAAGATAAATTATGCTGTAAAAAAGAGTCGAGGATGCTTTGTCTGCACTGTACTAATATTACATGGTGTCCCAAGAACATTTTTTATCGACAAAAACTGTGGCTGCTTAAATGAAAGTGTCAAAATGTTGCAACCAAAGGAGGCCTGGAGATAATAAACAAAATTTAGTGATAACCCATAAGATTAGCTTCTTGAAGGCCCTTTGCAGGTAAAACTTAAATCAAGTGAAGAAACCATTGATGATTCCCTTTTCTTAAGAGACACCTTGCCCATTCAAAACTAAGTGACAGCGTCTGTGTAAAGTCCACCTCCCCCACTTTGAACTCACCTCACTAGCGATTACCCAGTTGGTCCTTCCTATGTTGCAGATGCTACCAAAAAAAATTTAATAAAAAATTAAAAATAATAAAAGAAATTAAAAAAAAAAAAAAAATATATATAATTTTTTTTTCATACTGTCACCAGTCAGTGTCCCTGATCACCGCCATGCCAGTTATATGATGACGCTGTACTGCACTGGTGACAATATGTAAAAAAAAAATAGTGAAACTAATTTTTTTAATTTTTTAATTTTACGAAAAATTATGACAAAAAAAAATTCAACTTCAAAAAACTCGCCATGCCTCTTATGAAGTACGTCGGACTGTCTACTTTGCAAAAAGGGGTCATTTGGGGGATATCTGTACTGTTCTGACATTCTTGGACCTCAAGAAATTAGATTGGCTGTCAGTACTTCAGGATTGAATAATATTCAGATCTATAGCATAGTTTGTGAACTCTATAACTTTCCTACAAACTAAAAAATACATCCTAATTTGGGTTATTTTCACCAAAGACATGTAGCAGAATACATCTCGGCCTAAATTTATGAAGAACATTTATTTATTTGCAAACTTTTATAACAGAAACAAAAAAAAACTTTTTTTTTTCAAATTTTTTGGTCTTTTTTTGTTAATTTAGCAAAAAATAAAAACCCCAGCGGTGATTAAATACCACCAAAAGAAAACTCTAGTTGTGTGAAGAAAATGATAAAATTTTAGTTTGGGTACAATGTTGTTTGACTGCGCAATTGTCATTCAAAGTGTGAGAGCGCTGAAACCTGAAAACTGGCCTGGGCAGGAAGGTGTAAAATTGCCCAGTACTGAATTGGTTATCCTAAAATTTGTCCCCGTAGAAAAGTAAGAAAAAACATACGTTCTAGTCCATACAGTCCAGCATCGTTTTGCTTGTAGGAAGTTTTCCCTACAGTGCTCCTCTCCGGCACCAGCATCTTAAATTCATATCCGGCGCATGCACAAACATGCCACAGGGATATTTTCCAGGTCTGCAGGACATGGCAGATTCCGGTGTCATCTCTACGCCGGTACCGGACCCCCTCCATGTGCATGAGCAGAGATGTCGCAAGCCCTGCCAGTAAACTGGTAGAGACCACCCATACTGTGTCTGCACATGCGCAAAATCCCGCAAGCTGCCTCCTGGGATCAGTGACTTAGAACTCCTAGAGGGCAGTTCATAGGATCATGTTCATGCAGAGAAATGCTGCAATGGATCCCGGAGTAGCCCGTTACATTTCTGTGCATTTGCAGGGTCCCAGTACATCGTCCTCGCCTAGACAACAATGATGGACCTGAACTTTAGAGGAAAAACATTACTCAAATTTTTTCTTCTTTTTTTTGCAATTGTGAGGGAACAGGAGGCGGGGGGAGGAAGACTAAAAAAAAAGTGAAGGTCCACTTTATCCCTGGAAGTGGGGGGTGTACAGGGTCACTGGAGGGGTATTTTTTTTTGTAATCCAGGAGTTGCCCTTACACCACAACTTGCCTGTATTAATTTCCGAATTACTGTATATCTAATGTCTTTGCCACTAGCAGGGAATACAAACACAGTTCTCATTGGTTCTTGTTCATTTTATTTATTTATTTTATTTTACTGTATTTTCCAGTAAATAATGGCATTATTTCAGTTATCCTCCTGGGAACGATGTGCTAGCATATTGAGCTCTTAATTCATTTCTATTAAATTACATTGCAGTCAATTATTATAATTCATTAACCAAATGGTTACAGTTCCCAGACGAATTGTTTTGCCTGTAACCTCCGTATGATTTGCAGTAATTAGGTTATATCAACTTATTTGTATTTTCAGCACTCCACTATTGACGGGGGATTATTGCTAAATTTTCCATTATTATCACAGTAACAGTTGAACTGTTTAAAGAGAAACTTTGGTTTTGCTGGAGGAAAACAAAATATAAAGTCAACGACATCCATTGAAAGGATTTTAGTAAACTTCATTATAAGTTCTTACCTGCTTCTGTTTTGTAGATTTAACAAAAAAGTCCATTCCAATGCATGTGCTAAAAATCTAGCACAATGCAAAGTAGCTTATAGGTTCTTCAGGGGGAAAAATGGGGGGCGGGGATCTTCAAGTATCAACGTCAGTCAAAACAGTTTCTTTAACTTAGTGAGGAAAGGAGTTGCACCTCTGTAAAGTTTTTATTTTTAGCCAGTGTCTGTTGGGACAGGATGTAATGGGAAATCTCTCCAGCAGGAAAACAAATCCCAAATCCCAACAAGGCAGCTGATCATAGGGTTGACAACAGAGATCAAGGCAGCCATTTTTAACTGATCCAATTATTTCCTGAAAAAGCAGCTGACCAGTGGTTGTATGGGGTTTCAAAAAAAAGCTCCCTTTCCCCTGTATTCCTTTTCTGCTTGTCTTGGGCAAGTCCCCGGAAATGCAGAATTGACCGTCTGTCAAAGCAGCTGTCTCTTTGCCAGTTGCGTTGTTGGGTGGCCATGGAGTGAAGAAAGGTGTTTTGTTTGACCTCAAACCTAGACAACAGATAGGAAGATGGGAAAAAATACAACAAGTGAGGCTTCCTAAAAATAGCTGATCCATCTTAGTGAATTGAACCAAAGGTGTCCATACCATGGGCTGCTGATAAGGGGGTAGAGCCAACTCTCCTGTACTAGGGGGGTAGAGCCAGCTCTCCAATTAGTGCAGAGGAGGGGCCCATGGGCAAATGGAGGATTTTTTTTATTTTCTATGAGGTCTACAGTTGCAAGAAAAAGTATGTGAACCCCTTGGGATTACGTGGAGTTTTGCATGAATTGGGCATAAAATGTGCTCTGAACGTCATCTAAGTCACAACAATAGAAGAACACAGTCTGCTGAACATAATACTACACAAACAATAGATGTTGCCATGGTTTAATTGCACATAACATGTAAACATTCACAGTGCAGGGAGGAAAAAGTATGTGAACCTTTGGACTTAATAACTGGTAGACCCTCCATTGCCAGCAATAACCTCAACCAAACGTTTCCTGTAGTTGCAGATCAGACCTGCACAACGATCTGGAGTAATTTTGGACCACTCCTCTTCACAAAACTGTTTCAGTGTAGCAATATTCCTGGGATGTCTGGTGTGAATCGCTCTCTTAAGGTCATGCCACAGCATTTCAATCGGGTTGAGGTCAGGACTCTGACTGGGCCACTCCAGAAGGCGTATTCTGTGCTGTTGCAGCCATTGTTTTGTTGAATTACTTGTATGCTTTGGGTCATTGTCCTGTTGCATCACCCATCCTCTGCGGAGCTTCAGTTGGCGGACAGATGGTCGTACGTTTTCCTGCAAAATGTCTTGATAAACTCTGGAATTCATTTTCCCATCAATGACAACAATCCGTCCAGGCCCTGAGGCAGCAAAGCAGCCCCAAACCATGATGCTCCCTCCGCCATGTTTTACAGTGGGGATGAGGTTTTGATGTTGGTGTGCTGTGCCTTTTTTTCTCCACACATAGTGTTATGTGTTCTTCCCAAACAACTCAATCTTGGTTTCATCTGTCCACAGTATATTTTGCCAGTAGTGCTGTGGAACATCCAGGTGCTCTTTTGCAAACTTCAAACGTGCTGCAATATTCTTTTTGGACAGCAATGGCTTCCTCACTGGTGTCCTCCCATGTACTCCATTCTTGTTTAATGTTTTCCTTATTGTAGATGTGTCAACAAAAATGTTAGCATGTGCCAGAGATTTCTGTAGGTCTTTAGCTGACACTCTGGGATTCTTCTTTACCTCATGCAGCATTCTGCGCTGTGCTCTTGCAGTCATTTTTACAGGACGACCAAGCCTAGGGAGAGTAGCAACAGTGCTAAACTTTCTCCATTAGTAGACAGTCTGTCTTACCGGGGACACATGAACATCAAGGCTTTGGCGATACTTTTGTAACCCTTTCCAGCTTCATGCAAGTCAACAATTCTTGATCGTAGGTCTTCTGAGAGCTCTTTTCTGCAAGCCATGGTTCACATCAGACAGTGCTTCTTGAAACCAGTAAACCCAAAACAGGTGTGTGTTTTTTAAGGGCAGGACAGCTGTCAGCAACACAGCCAATATCATCACACTGATTGGAGTCAAGGTTGGCTCACTCCTGGCTCCAATTAGCTCTGGGAGAAGTCATTAAGCTAGGGCCTCACATACTTTTTCCTCCCTGCACTGTGAATGTTTACATGTTATGTGCAATTAAACCATGGCAACATCTAATGTTTGTGTAGTATTATGTTCAGCAGACTGTGTTCTTCTATTGTTGTGACTTAGATGACGTTCAGAGCACATTTTATGCCCAATTCATGCAAAACTCCACGTAATCCCAAGGGGTTCACATACTTTTTCTTGCAACTGTAGGTGGAGTAGAAAAAAACAGCCCATGTCTTCCAGCACTTATGGTAAAGTTTCCTGGGCTCCATTATTTCAGCTGGAGGGCCCAGGGAAAAAAGGGGACTTTTTTTGCTTTCAGGTGCAGGCGCAGTAATAGTCAGTGACTCGGTGTCCGGCAGTAACTCCTGACCCTTGCACTCAATACTTCACATACTACTGACCCCTGCACTCTGCTTGATGCATACTTCTGACCACTGCACTCTGCTCGATGCATACTCCTGACCCCTGCACTCTGAATGATGCATACTTCTAACCTCCACACTCTGCATGATACATACTCCTGACCACTGCACTCTTCATGATGCATACTCCTGACCACTGCACTCTGCATGATGCATAATTCTAACCTCCACACTCTGCATGATACATACTCCTGACCACTGCACTCTGCATGATGCATACTTCTAACCTCTACACTCTGCATGATGCATACTCCTGACCACTGCACTCTGCATGATGCATACTTCTAACCTCTACACTCTGCATGATACATACTCCTAACCACTGCACTCTGTATTGTGCATACTTCTGACCCCTGCACACCACATGATACATGCTCCTGACACCTGAACTCTGTATGCAGGCTTAATTTCTAAGCCCCACCCACTGTTAGCACAATTTTGCCACACCCACAATTCACCTTGATATGCTGCTTCATTATTGTCTTTTGGGTGTTCAAGGGGGCTCTGTCAGGTAGACTGTACAGGGCCCCATCATTTCTAATGGCAGTCCTGTCCATACCGTAGGGATGTGGGAGGTGCATTCCCAAGCCTAGACATGTATCTGAAGTTGAAATTTGCATACTGCTGGCACTCAGATTTGGAGAAGAGAGGAATGTTGATCAGTAACTACCTGTTGCATTCTGTGACAGGTTCCCTTTAAACATCAGGACATTTGTTGGTTATGGAGCTAACCATTCACACAGCAGATTTTATTCAAATTGTCTTCTATCTTATTTACAAAGTCCTGAGATAATTTATGTATTGCAGTCATTTCTGAAGTAGAAGAAATAGAGGTCATCCAATTCCCTATATTGACAGCGACATTTCCAACAACAAATAAATACTTACCACGTATCTGATAGCTAAACTACAGGGACGAGTTGGGCCCAGAAGGTGCATCAGTTCTCATTCACTCATAATAATAAATTATCAGCTTGCAAGGAAAATGTGCCTGCAATCTGATTACCATAGATTGCAGAGCAGTCTGCTATGGGCTTTCTTATTTGGACAATAACAGACTGTAATTAAAATTAAGAGGCAGCAGGTTTCTATCAATTTATTGTTCAACAAAGAGAATTCATACAGTGTTCCGGCATTTTTCAGGAGATGTGTGGTTGTATGTTATAAAAGTAAACTTGTCACAAAGAAAATTTTGTAAAAACATACCCATCTCATCCTCTGATGTCTATATTTACCTTTCCTCCATTCCCCCATTTTTCCAGCTACCTCTGCAAAAACACCTGCAATTTGATGGTACCTAGAATTGTCCACAGTTGCCCCTAACCCCCATGAGATAGTACTGGGGTTGGCCAATGAATAGTCCCCCTAAGTGTGGGGAGACAGGTGATGGGTCACATGCTTCTTCATAGAGAAACATACTGGTGGCAATGTTCAGTGCGGCAGTGCAATGGTGGAACAACAAGGTCACTTTAAAGCTGAACTGGTTCTAAAAACCCTAATTGTGCAGCTACCCCCACCCCCGCATGCATTTCTAGCTTCTGCCATCTTGAGTCATGGCAGATGATTCCTGTGGCGTTTACTTCCTCAAATCCACCTGCCCCCAGCTCAGGCATGCTTAGCTGAGAAAGCCCCTCTTCTCCTCCTCCAGATGCAAGAAAAAAATATGCCAATGAAGACTCCTGGAAGGTATCACATCATTTCGGCCTAGGACAGAAACCAGGAAGAAGCTGAAGAATTGTGAAAAAAATATGTTACCATGTAGATGTAATAATATATTCTTATATATTTACTAAGCAGCATAATGCTTAAAATAAAAATAATTAATGTTGATAGAGAGAGTTTAGTTCCACATTAAGAATATAGAAAAAAAATATACACATATATAATACTATATACTGTATTAATTTTTATATATATATATAGATACAGTACATCCCATATCTGTAGGTTTCTTGTTTAGTTAATTTTTTCCATTGTCGTCTTGTACACTGCTCAAATAAAATAAAGGAACACTTTGAAAACACATCAGATCTCAATGGGGAAGAATCTCCTGCTGGATATATATAGTATACTGATATGGATGGGGAAATGTGTTAGGAATGTAAGGGTGCCCCATCGTTTTATGGAAATGAAAATTATCAACCTACAGAGGACTGAATTCAAAGACCCGAAAATCAAATTGAAAAAATGATGCAGCAGGCTAGTCCATTTTGCTGAAATTTCATTGCAGCAACTCAGAATGGTACTCAGTAGTTTGTATGGCCCCCACATGCATGTATGCATGCCTGGCAATGTCGGGGCATGCTCCTTGTGAGACAACAGATGGTGTCCTGGGGGATTTCCTCCCAGATCTGGACCAAGGCATCACTGAGTTCCTGGACAGTCTGAGATGCAACCTGGCAGTGTCAGATGGACCAAAACATGATATACCAGAGGTGTTCTATTGGATTTAGGTCAGGTGAGCGTGGGGGCCATTCAGTGGTATAAATTCCTTCATCTTCCAGGAAATGCCTGCATACTCTCGCCACGTGAGACCGGGCATTGGCGTGCACCAGGAGGAACCCAGGACCTACTGCACCAGCGGAGGGTCTGACAATGGGTCCAAGGGTTTCATCTCAATACCTAATGGCAGTCAGGGTGCCATTGTCTAGCCTGTAGAGGTCTGTGCGTCCCTCCATGGATATGCCTCCCCAGACCATCACTGACCCACCACCAAAACGGTCATGCTGAACACTATTGCAAGAAGCATAACTTTCTCCATGGCTTCTCCAGACCCTTTCATGTCTCTCATATGTGCTCAGGGTGAACCTGCTCTCATCTGTGAAAAGCACAGGGCGCCAGTGGTGGACCTGCCAATTCTGGTGTTCAATGTCAGTTGAGCTCTATGGTGCCAGGCAGTGAGCACAACGCACACTAAAGGACGTTGGGCCCTCAGGCCACCCTCATGAAGTCTGTTTCTGATTGTTTGGTCACAGCATTCATACCAGTGGCCTGCTGGAGGTCATTTTATAGGGCTCTGGCAGTGCTCATCCTGTTCTTTTCTGCATAAAGGAGCAGATACTGGTCCTGCTGATGGGTTAAGAACCTTCTATGGCCCTGTTCAGCTCCCCTACACTAAATGCATGTCTCCTGGAATCTCCTCCATGCTCTTGAGACCTTCTGGCAATGGCAGATATTGATGTGCCATCCTGGAGGAGTTGGACTGCCTGTGTAACCTCTGTAGGGTCCAGGTATTGCCTCATGCTACCAGTAGTGACACTGACCCTAGCCAAAACTAGTGAAAAACAGTCAGGAAAGATGAATAGGGAAATACATTTCAGTGGCCTCCACCTGTTAAACCATTCCTGTTTTGGGGGCCATCTCATTGTTTCATTAACACCAAAGCAGCTGAAATTGATTAACAACCCCCTCTGCTACTTAACTGACCAGATCAATATCCCAGGAGATTAATTGACTGATGTTATACTCTTATTAAAAAGTGTTCCGTTAATTTTTTTTGAGCAGTGTATATGAATGATAGAATGACTCTATTTAAAAAAATATCACTCTGGTTTACAGTAGCCCTGGGAGGAAATTATGTTTGAGAGGGAGGAAAAAGATGGGATTAAAGGTGGAAATCTAGCATGATTTTGTGGTATATGTGAAGATTTAGCACATACCGCATTACTGTATAGTTCACAGTAATTTTTAAAATTTGGAGTTTTTTTAAATGCACGTTGGGTGCTACTTATGTACTAATTTTAAATATATGTTTAAATATTCTTTGGGATAAGAGGGTATTAGCACCCCTAAAATAGAGAAAAAAGAAGGAAAATTAGGTAGGAAAAGGCAAAGAAAAATAATCTGCACATTATAGAATGTTAACCAATTCCTCTTGCCATTTGCACAATTATCTTAAACCCATCATTGCTGTCATTGGAAAGGTCAGGCATCTGAATTAGTGATAATTGTATTTAATGGTAAATTACTCAAAACCACTTTTATGAAAATAACATGTTTCAGTCAACTTCCAACTTAAAAAAAAATCCTCCAAATCAATAAAGAGCAGAAAGTCAAGAAAGTTTAAAAATCAATATTAAACCATTAAGATTGTTTGTAGCATTGTGTAAAGTGCATGTTATAATGAAAAGACATTCAAGCTTTTATTTCAATCCTTTTCGCCTTGTCAGCCTTCAACATTGAATCTTAAAGTAGTAAATCTGTTGAATTATATTCAATACAGTTTACAAGAGCCAGCCATGCCCCAAATTTCCCATGTGTATATCATATACATTACTGAACAGAGTAATTTTGGCTAAGCTGATTTTGGCAAACAATGAATGATTTTACCTGTTATTAAATGTTGCCTAGACAGAAACTCTCACTTTTACCTATTGAGCAGTTTAGGTTAAATTTGCTTATAACATTTTCTACTCTTTTTTTTTTTCTTTAGATGGTGTGTTTTTTATAGATTGTATTTAGGGTTGTTTAGTTTATTTGTGTTTTTTTCCTTTTTTTTGTATTTGATCGTTGTGCACTGTTGCTTTACATTTTTTTATTTTACTTTTTTTTTTTTTATTTGCTGTCTGTTTTTATTTCTGTGGAAAAAAAATATTTTTACTAGCTATACAAAATGTTTACTTTATAAATGTATACACAATAAAAGAATACGCCCATGACACTGGTGTCTCAGAGCAGTATGGGTTTTCGGAAAGGAAAACACAGCAAAAGCTGTTTGCCTTTTGACTGTCTTTCTGATTGATTTTCTGTAGGTTCTGTCTGACAAAAGAAGGCAGGGTGGAGGAGTTACTACTCTGGCTTTTTCCATTGTATGTGTGTAAATTACAGCTTGAACTATTGAGCACTGTAAACCCAAGGGCTGGTCTTATCTTACATGTAAAAAATCAAAGAAGCACCGCACTCCCATCCAGCCAACCTAGTGTAGACTTGAAAACTCCCTCAGCTGAGTCTTCGCTAAAGCCATGCCCCTGACATGTTTTTCTCTGCCCACCAGAGCGTAATCATATGGTAGGGCCCTGTCCTATGAGTATCACTGGTAGGCAGAGCAAAAAATATCAGGGGGCATGGCTTTGGCAGAGACGCATGGGCTTTTTTCAAGTCTACACTAGGTTGACTGGATGGGAGTGATGCTCTTGTTTGATTTTATACATTTATCCCTTCTGATAAGCACCTTTTGGCAGCCTGCACCTTTTTCCCTCATGACTGTGAGTTTGGCTTCCCCACTCTGAGCGGCGTTCATAATCTAGCATTTATCTTACATGTGATCAACCAAAAAATGTAATACCACACTACATCAGGCATTCAACAAATGTATTCTTCTCAATGCCAAAAGACTCCCCACCAAGCTCCCAAAGCTGTAACATGTTATCATCCTGTTTCCAGCTTATTCATAGTAAATGCATTAGGTTCACCCCTGCTTTTTAAGAATAGAAGTCATGATGGGAATGCAAAATGAGTCTAGCCAATGCAATAAGTCCTTGAAGATCAACTGTACGTTTAGGGTTCCGCTGATGCAGATTTTCAGTTAATTTCTTTATTTTTCTATTGCTTTAGCTTGATGGACAATTTATAAAAAAAAAACTAACAATGTATTATGTACTAAGTTGGAAATGCCCATTAAACTGTACTTAAAACAGTTCTAATGTGATCTGTTTTTCCATCCAAGGTACAAGGAGCACTGAAGAGACAGTGGATGCAATATAAAACTCAGTGGGGACAAAGACGTCGAGAACATTGTTCTATGCGTTCCACTTCCTATACTGCAACATCTATAACAGAAGTTCCCATTTACTTATATCCTCATGATTCCAACAGTGAACAATTAAATGGGAAATACGGAGATGACTCTGAAATCACTGCACTTAACTCTGGGGATACATATGCCTGAACCGAAAGGACACCAAAAGACATTCCTCTAAAACCTTGAGATCTTCTCCTCAATGGAATAAAAGCCTTTACACAACGATCAATAAGGTGACTTCTTTCTGGGGGTTGGCTACACCAAGCACCCTATAGAGCTCGGCTCTGAAGAAGTTCAGCTGTTGATGGACCGGATTGATCTGATGTTGAGTAAATCCAGGGAAAGTGCTCTAAAATGGTCAAATACAAAATGACATTCAAAGAGACAATTAACTATAGTAAACTAGTTCTTCTGAAGCAAAACTCATGGACAGGGAAATGGTGTAATTTGTGCTGCTAACAGCAAACTCTTATTGCTATCAAAAGACTTTTGACTTAGGTCATATCATGTGCTAATCTTTGAAACAATGTCATCAGTTATGTTAATTGCCACTACAGATGAGATCATACACTCATTCCATTCTTAAAAAAGTAGAGAGCACAATTTTGGAGTAGTAGGAAGTGGTGGTAGACTATGCCAATGTTTCCTTTAAAGTTCTTTTCCATCTTTTGGCCAATCTATAGGGATGGGCGTAAAAATACATTTGGAAATAATGTTTATTGCCTGTCTTGAACCCTATGCCTTTTCTGAACTTTGATGTATCCAGTGTGCCCAGTAGGTAATTTTACAATTCCCCTCATTGGCTTGGGACCCAACACGCAAAATGCTAGGTCTGTGTTGAATATGTGCTTTCATCATCACAACCACCTCTCAGTAAGCAAAAGTTAAACATTTGACCTTGGACTTAGCAGACACCTAAAGGTCAATTTCACTTTTAAGAAAAAAACCAACAGCCTACCCTCAGCCCCTAACCTAGACTAGAATCCCACATCCAGGTGCTTACTTGGCTCTCCATGACAGCGCCATCTTCTGGTGTTTAGATGATGATAGATGTACCAGCGTAGTGCCACTTACCGTAACAGAGTGTATTGGAGCGACCAAACTTAGGTTCCAAAGCCAGGAAACCGCCAAATTACAGGATGGGCTGAGACTGCAACTACAGAAGGCTATTGCTTCAACTGAGACCTGGCTTCTACAATCATGTTCCACTTATAGTTTTAATATCATGTTTCGGTGGCCTAACTTTTTAAAAGCCTTTGCAGGCATAACAAAATAAGGCTGATCATTTTTTCCTACTTACAAAGTTTATTATTTAACTTTCCTGGTTGAATATATTGATGCTTTCATGTAGAGTTACATTATAAGTGAACTGTACGCTTGCAGAGAGAGACAAAGGGAACATGCAGGCACCTCCTCTGTCAAGCTCAGCGCTACCATGTAGTTGGTCTTAGAGTGTGGCCACCCTTCAGAATATACAATATATACAGTATATGGTGTCTGAGATTAATTGTGCCCATCATTGGTGTCAGTAGGAGGAATTATGCCATATCATAGGTGTCAGTAGGTAGAATACTACCACATTTTGTCAATGTCAACCCATTAGTTTCCATTAGCTATAATTTTTCACAACAAAACAAACAACTTCTAAGATTGAACTACAGCTAAAAGATTTTAGAAAGTTAAAAGGAAAACTATTCCCTCCAAGACAACTCTATAATATTGCAGGGATTGAAACAATATTTATTACAGATAATTATCTGGTGCTGTACAATAGATATTGACTACTCTTCATAAGTATTGCTAAATGGAACCACAACTGTAAGGAAAAGGATTTCGGTGGAGTTTCTCGTCATATTTAAAATGGGATCTTAACAATTGTTCTTGCAAGTCCTTGCTGTACAGTCTGTTCCACTAAGTGTGACGTGTACTGTCATACTGAAAAAAGACTGTCCACATGGAAATGTAACTTTTCCTGCCTAATAAAAGTTAAACTTGTTATAGGAAACTTGCACTAAGAGAAAACTGTCATTGCTGACCACTCCTTCCGATAATACTAGTTGGTTGGGTGTATCAGGTGCCTCCAGTACTTTCCAAGTCACTGGGCTGGAACAAATATGCATATCACGAGTTTTCGATATTTCTATTTTGGGTCAGTGTCTATGAAGCTAGAGACAGCCAGGCAAGTAGTATTTTCAGAATGAGGTCAGCGTTTGCAGCCTTCAGAATTCTCTCAGTACAGGTTTGATAACAGTTGAACTTCACACAGCTACATACACATATGAAATGCATACAATGGAGCCGTTACCTGCCAAAGGGTTGTATTTGGGAAGAAGCAGCTCAAGGAGTCAACCAGTTGTCTGCAGTGTTCATGTGTTAAAAATAGAGTTGGATGACCAGCTCCCTTATATGTATTTTATTTATGTATTTAGTTTTGTTTGCCAGGTGTTCAGCTTTAAATGGTTAATGTAGGTGATGGCTCATGTAGCTTTTGTACAGTATATTCTAACAGTTTTTTACTAAAGAGAAGCCTCCCTTTAACCATGCCAACAGTGTCAAACTTATTTAGCTTTTTTGTAATATACATTACTTGTAACTTACAGTCATCTGCACTTCTTCAACATATACACATGCTCTTAAAGAAATCTTCCTCTGATCAGAAACTTTAAGGGAACAACTATGGCATATTATCATATCACTTTTTTCCTTTATTTTTTACACTAGGGCAAAGGTCTTCAAACTATGGCCCTTTGCTAGCCTTTATCTGGCCCTTGGAGCACTATTCCTGCCAATGATATGAGGCATTGTTCCTTCCACTGTCACTAACAATGGGGCACTATTTCTTCCACTAATACAATTGATGGTGTACTATTCCTCCCACCAATACCAATGATGGGGCGCTACTTCTCCTCCTACTCACCTCTATCTCTGAGGCTATGTTTAATATTACAGATGCTGGGCCCAGGATGCTTTCTACCCCAGCTGGCTACAGTCCGGCCCCCCTAACGACTGAGGGACAGTAAACTGGCCCTTTGTTTGAAAAGTTTGGAGACCCCTGCAGTAGGATCATAACCCATGTATGATGTGCTTATAAATTGACTGCTATGCCAACCTGTAATTAAAGAACACCTGTAAGTAGTAATAAACCTATACCTCTCAACTCTATGAAATGAGAAAGAGGGACACCTTTTAGCAGAAAGTATGTCGGCAGAGGACACACCCCTGCGGATCCCTTTTTGTTTAGATGTCCCACAATTAATTAATATGTTTAAACCAACAGAGACTTTTTCACCATTATTTTTCCTTAATATTTCTTGAATTACGTGTGGTAGTTTTATAGGGAATTTTATAACTAAATCTATATATCTGACAAAAAAGAGGGACAAAAAAAATGACCAAAAAGCTTATCATTTTTGTAAACATCCAGAAAGAACTATACTGTACTGTACTGTATACTATACTGTAATCAGTACTAAAGGCAGAGCTTATTCCACATGGTAGGCAGAGGGTAAAGTACATTTAGATGCCAACATTCTTGGAGGAATTGGGAGGATGCTTTACAGTGATAGGGGAAAAAAAAGCTGTGCTCTCTACCTGCCACAACAGCTTGTATTCTGTCCTATTACCCCCTTCCTTTTGGGACTGTCCATGGAAAAGATGAGTACAATTTTTCCCAATATAGGGTTACATTCCTGCAGAAAAGGGGACAGTTGGCAACTGAGGATCCAAGTGATAGGACAACCTAAAAACAGAAACCTAGAGGTGTAACTTTTATACTTTATTGTAGCATCTAGAACATTGTATCCAAGTGGTTGGCTTGCTTTACCTTCAAAAACTTTAAAGTTTGAAGTACAAAATCCAGTGGGTACTTACACTATGAAGTCAGCAGTTGGCGAGTTGACCATCACAGAATTTACTAGACATTTTATTATAAAACCCATGAGCACTAACATGCAGTTGCTTCCTCCCCCCATTCTTTGCAGTGATAACAAACTCCATTCTTCTGTAAAGGGTTTCCACAAGGTTTGGAGTGTGTTCGTGGGAGTTTGTATCCAGCTAAAAGAGCACTTATGAGGCTAGGTACCAATGTTAGATGAGATGACCTGTCTTGCAGTTGGTGTTCCACTCATCCCAGAGGTGTAAGGCTGAGGTCAGGGCTCTGTGCAGGCCACTTGAGTTTCTCCACAAAATTGGTCAAACCATATCTCCATAAACCTTGCTTTGCTCACCTGAACTCAATAATTTGGAGGGATTTCAAAATATCTTTAATCATATACTGTATTGTTAACCTTCCTTGTTGGTGGCATGTTGGTTGCTCTGAAACTACAGGTGCACTTTAATGGTTGGTTACATCCATTTTCACATGTTTCACAAGGACAAAGAACTTCAGGTTTGTAGTCATATATGTCAGAAGGAAATGTTCCCTGTGCTATTTAGTAATAATGTGTGTTTGAGTAAGACTGAAGAATGCTGTGTGGCAGCTCTTGTGCTGGAGGTGGAAAGAGTCAGAGGAGATATTTTCATGACAAGTATTTTGTTCTACAAATATTTCTACTAGAGATGGCTTGACTTTGGTCAATCCAGAATTTTATACCTGTTAAAGTGTTACTTGGCAGCTTGAAGAAGAGATTTAAGTTATTTTATAGCTGGTGTTGAAAGAGAGGTTCATTATTTTTTATGAAGTTATTATAATGTTCAGAAGAGGCTATAAAATGCAAAATATAATCTAAAAATATAATATATATCCTACATAAAGACTATTTGTAGATTTAACTATATGAAAGAGAGTTATGTCTGATACACAAGTATTTTTCTAATCGTTAATTTAAGTTTTGTCATTGGTGAAAGATATAAAATATGAAAAAATAAGGAATCTATTCATGTCTTATTTTGGCTACAGAGAATTCAGCCTTATTTACAGGGGTGTTCCACTTTTTAGCAATAAAGTGTACAATGCCTATGTGCTTAGCCCAGTGGTAACACAGTTCAGATCCTGTTATATTACTGGCACTTAAAGGATTCTGTTTCCAAGTTAAAAAAAAAGCTGAGAATATGTAAACTTACCCTTTCCATATCGTGCTCCTAGAAACGTTTCTTTATTGCAGTTTATAGCCGCCAGCCTGGGTCCTCCTTTGCTGCACCATGGTTTAACCTGGCGCCAGGGACGGACTGACCGTTTGGAAACTCGGGCACTGCCCGAGGGCCCGGGGTCAGTAGAGAGCCCCATGAGATGCCCCTGGTACCTTTTTCATAGGCTTTTTTGAGTTTGGGCAAGGACACAGGGGCCCCATGATCCCCTATTGCCCGGGGGCCCCATCAGTTGTCAGTCTGCCCCTGCCTGGCTTTATGTCACTACTGTGTTTCAGGGATACAGTAGTGCTGGCAAGTGGAACCACAACACATAATAGGAGATGAGAATCCAACACAAGATTCTATCAGTGGCTTTGCTCTGCAAGAGTGCACATTTTCAAGTAATGAGCATTAGGCTTTTTCACTGTGAATTTTTGCTGAACTGGTAATGGAATTGCTTTACAAAAACTTTTCTGAGGCTGCTAAAGCTACGAGCCCTTTAGTAAGCATGGCTTCCAAATCCAAGAAGCCTCTCAGATGCTTAAGAGCAGATGTATGTGGCTTTTTAGAGACGGAACCCCCTCTACTCTGGGCTGTGCACCTTTCTCTCTGTTTATAAGGTTTGTTGAACCTTAAGAGCAATGGTTCAGCTGTGTACACATGCTTTAGGCCGCTTTTCCAAGGGCTGTGCCAAGTTTCTTCAAGGACTGCACTTTGCATTGCGTTTGCCAAAGCATATAATCACAGCCCAGTGTAGGCGAAGCTACGGTGGCCTTATCAAAATGATCTATCAGCTTCTCACAAGGGCTCTTATTATGTTGACAACTGCCAATCATCATCATCTCTCTACAAATGAGAGATTTTTCACTTTATTACTAAAACTGGAGAACACCCCTTTAATAAGGCAATGTAAAGAGGAATGGTGTGCAGAGTAACCTAGAGTGACCAATTATATTCCCCTTTTATTTTTAAGCACTTTTGTCTTGTACCACTGAGGTTATGGGTTAAATCTCCACCAAGTGGACAGGCTCCTTGAGGTATATTATCCTGATGTCTGTGTACGATTCCTTTCATAAAGATAACCTATCAGGTCTCTAAAGAAATCAAACCAGCACTTCCCTGCAACATAAGAGGTATTATAATCACCTATTTTGTGGCCTGTGTGTCCTACTTCCCCTCTTTTCCAGCACTGCAACCTCCATCAGTTTCTTTGGCATTCAACATTTCTGGGAGCGTTGGATGGCTGTGTTCCCTGTGGCACTCGGTGGTTTCTTGCGTCAACCCCTATGTCACTATAACACTCAGCAGTTAGGTAGAGGTCAGGAGAAGGAACTACAGTGCACAGGGGAGGAACACAGCCAACTAACACTCCCAGTAGTGTCAAATGCTGAAGATATCAATGAACTCCTAAACATCTTTTTGTATAAACCAGCCTTTTTTAACTTTTTCAACCCTCCAAATAACTTTTCAGTCTCAGCAAACCCCTGCTACAAATGACTATACCTACAACTCATGACACATTATTCTGATGGTCAGTGGGAAGAATGCTCCTTACACTTGTGGGTATTTGGAAGAATTACCCGCTTAAAGATAAGCTCTGGCTAAAAAGATCAGTAGTGTCAGTGGGAACCTATCTGAGAGGAAGAAGTTGCTCATTGCTCAAGGAACTCCTAGCAACCTCTGGAGGAACCCTGGTTGAGCAAACCCTGGTATAAACCAATAAATTAATTTGGACTCTTTTATCCTTTAGTCTGGCTCACCTTCCATCAGTTCATACTTTTCAGGTAACCTGCTGTGATACCCACTGAGTCTGCAGTAAGCAGCCTAGCCAAAGTTAGGGAGCTCTCCAAATGGTCTTGTTCTCTCAGTCCTCTGAATGAACTCACATTAAGGTCCCAGCACCTCTTCGGTGCTTTTGTTCTTCATTTGAAGATACTGATGGAGATTTCAACACTGGATGAGGGGAAGGTAGGAAACTTGGAGAACCTGAGAGATGAGTAGACTGCCTTTTCTATTGGAAGGGAATGCTGGTTTGATATTTTAGCAATCTGATAGGGTCTCATTAAAAATATGGGTGGATTTATAAGCTTCTTAATAAACATGTAGCGGGCAATCAACTGATAGCTCTTTTTTGGTTAAGATGCAAAACGTTCTGTAAAACGTAGTAAAGCATTATGACATATGTTAATGCTTTTTAGGAAACATGAAATAAATCATTCCGGTTTATAATGAAAAGAATACAAGGGGAAAACTGTTTGGTTGCTTTAGGCTCTTGCACCTTCCATATGGCTTTTACTTTTTATGTTAAAGATCACACTCTGTTACAGTTCATGTGTTTAAGGGCTAACTTATCATCATCAATGCATTAATGGCAATGCAATACTGGCTGTGTCTTTGTTATAAGGACTGCAGAATACAGAGGAGAGAGGAAAACTAGGAATATTTGTGATTATATATTTACTGAAACACAATGTTTGCTGTAAATTCTAAACATGTTTAAAAATCTGAATGATTTGATTTTCAAATCTTGTTTATTTTAAGGCAATGCTGAATCCAGGTCTTTTGATTGCAGGTAATGATACGTTAATAATTCAGTGGCCATTTTCAAAGTGTTGAACATCTGTGTAAAATATATTACTTTGCCTTTCTTTAGTAAAAGAAAAAGTATAAATAATAATATATTGTGATGTGTAAGTGATTTGGTACTTGAGGACCTGTACATGGGGCAGGGGAGAGAGAAAGAAAGAAAGAAAGAAAGAAAGAAAGAAAGAAAGAAAGAAACTACCCTAAATACTGATATAAATATCTCCTCCAAAAAAATGAAGCTCAATGAGCAAAACTGACAGTTTCCAACAGTAAAATTTGTAATGTTGCTGTAAATTCAAAGAAAAGAACATATTGCTAATGATTACTGCACTAACCCCATACAGTATATCATAGTAGAAATTGTTTATGGGAATCATTCTATTACCAGCATAGGAGTGATCAGAAGAGAAGAACCTGGTTTGGTCAGTGAACGTATCAAGGTTCCCAAGGACAGTGCCCCCCCGCTTAATATAAGGATGGTTAAGCATCTGTTTAAACATGTAGCAGTGCACAGGGGGTTAATTGATAACTCAGGCTAAATATCATCTCTTGATCTCTTTTATTATTCATAGCAGTGTCCAGGCATTGAGTCCGTGGGATTAATAATGAATGGGAATAATGTTTGGATAATTTATTGGCAGCCAGTCTGATCCCACGTCATTCCGAGGTGATGGGTGTAGAAAATGTTCACGGCTCTTGCTTCTCAGGCTTGTCATTTACTCTATATAAATTAAGACCAACCATTAACCTAAAGGAAAATCAATTTAAATAACCAAAAACTAAGGTCAAAATTACAAAGGAGGCCAATGGTGGCATCAAAGACAATGAACAAAAGGCACCCTAATTATGGGAGAAAAAAAATAGACAATGCTACATAGTGTGCCTTGTATGACCCAGATGAACCTTTCCTGGTTTGTTCTTCCCTTCATACCAGCAGTCTGTGTTAGCTTTTACAGTACTTTTGCTTGAACATGATTGGGTGATGGGTCAGCTGAGCTTCACCTCATTGAATAATCTCTGGGGAAAATTCCCTTTGCAAAGTAAACAGTCTATTTTGCCTTTAGTAAATCAACCCTACTATCTCTAATGGGCCTCAGGTACCCCAGTCTAAAGCTGCCACCAAATGCGATATCTCCTGCACTCCAGGACCCTTGCCGATGGTGAGTAGATGAAATAAAACTCCGAAAAAGCAACCACCGGAGTATACAAGGTCTTGCAGCTCCAAACCAAGGCTGGGTAAGCCTGAACAGAACTGTGAAGTGAAACAACAAGAAGCGCACCAACCTTGCGCATTACCTCAGTAACCAAAATTTATTTAGTAAAAAAATGGTACTCACAAACAGCGAATAAAAACAGGCATGTAAGTCCTCCAAGGGACTTCAAAGGCAAGAGGCCAGCATGAATCTCATCATGGGGGTAGCTACTCAGTACATCTGACGCGTTTCAAAGGTCATACCTTCTTCCTCAGAGCTCTGATGCGCTTCTTGTTGTTTCACTTTAAAGCTGCCACCAACCATAACTGAAACATCGGACTTGTATGAACTGGCACCGAACAGTGCCAAATTAAACTCTGTGGAGGCCCCTAGGCAGATGAAACCTTGGGACCCCCTCACAGGTTTCCGGAGGTATCTTGTGTGTACAATTTAGTGGGATAACATTGAACTAAATAGTGTACATGTCACTTGCTAGATGGAGATGACCATCACTGCACCAACAATTTTTACAAACTGACAGCTGAAAGAAGATGAGCTTTTAAGAGACAAACTGTAATGTGAAGCTAATGTCAAAGGTTTATGTACTTTAAAGGATATGTTCACCTTTTGCCCAAAAATATTAAATGCACAATTTTTTGCAGATCTCCTGCAGACCTGTCAGTATGTCTGCTTGCCTATATGGGATGTACGGGCAAGCAGATATACTGACAGGAGGAATCAATGAACTACCATGGTGAACCACAGTGCCGTGGTTGTTCATTGAGAACTACAAGCTGACAGACGCTAAGGATATTGGGACTTGTAGTTCATTAATTCACTAAACTCTGTGAATGAATGACACAGACGTGTAGGCAGACCCCACACGGCTAGTACGGGGAACACCCTAAAATAGGGGCACATTACATTAATACAGGATTTTCTTTGTAGAATCTTTAATGTAAAGTTTTCATTTTAAATTAATCCTTTTTTTCCTATTTTTTTCAAACAATTTAAGAAAGCGTCACTTTAATTTCCTTTCAAGAACAAATCAATATTGTTTTTACACATTGTTGCGAAGACCTTAAACGGCATAGGGTCCTTAGGCCAGTGCCTGCTCTGGCTATTTGGTAATCTGCCACCACTGGCCCCAGTCCTGCCTTAGTGAAGAGAACCAATGTTTCTATAGCTGAGAACAAATGATACAGTAAATTCTCCACATTACAGCTGCTCTGTTACAATAATTTGCACAGAGATGAAATCTTTTTCACAGGATAAGGCATGAAATTATAACAATATCCTACACACAGACAAGTCTGCTGTGATAAGGTATTGTGACCCCCCCCCAAGGGAGGGCTAGATGCTTCATTGTCTCCTTTTTCTTTATTCCAGTGCAGATATCTTTCCATTATTGTCTGTACTCGTGATGTCTGCTGTTCTTTTCGGGATAATAAAATAAGGAATATTAAAAAAGGAAAAAAAAAAAACCAGCAGACAAATGCAATAAATATACCTGTGTACTGTTTCTCTCAGTCGTGTGTATTTATCATATTGTGTTCCTTTTCATATCATCAGATGTTTTCCAAATTCCCCACAATGTCAATTTATGTTTAAGAAGCAGTAATCATATATATTTGGGCAGGTGATTCATATACAACGTTTTGTATTGGTTTTTTTTTGTTTTTTTTTGTATTTGCCTGTATATGTTTATACACGGTGGCTTCTGCAGTATTGTACTACTGTCAGAGAGTAGAGATTCTGCCCATGGTTACCCACTAGACTCGGAAATCAACCTCCAGTGTTCATAACTCTGACATCCTATTGAGAGAGACATAGCTGCTCCTTTGCCAAGATTCAAGCTCTGCATATTCAAACTTGAATATTCAGGGACCAGAGCTTCAACTGCCTTGTCCCTGCTCTGAGCTACTATACAGTCCCCCGGGATCATCCTTCCTGATGACCCCACCTGGCATGAGCTCATACTCTCTGCTTGCTTGTAGCTTGTATTATAGGCCTTCTAGATCCTGCAAGTACAGCTCTTCTCCTTTTGAGGTGATGAGGAATGAGCTAACATTTAAATCCCAGGATCATGTTCTTGGTATGTGGTAGGGGGAAAAATAAGGTGAGTGCCAGTTGTTTTAGTCCTTTTACAATGTATTCCTTAATACAGAGCAGCTCCAAAAGAGCTGCTGGTGAACCTGGCCTTATTTCCTCAGTTAGGACATCCAGGCGCATAGCATTTTCTCCATTCTTTTCCTGGCTCAAAGAAACAGTCTAGGGGAGCCTTTTTTTGTTGTTGTTTTATTGGAACATACAACTTGGATGGGGTGAGGAAGCATGGGATACCCTAGAAATGAAGAACTGAACACATTGAGGACTCTTCTGTAGCTTGCAAATGTCCCACAGAATCTATTGGTGGCAGGAGACTAGGACTTTTTCCCAATGGGCCAGAATTGAGCTGCACACAGTCACTAACTTCCAAGGCCATGGTCAATTACTCACATGGAGACAGGAATATCGGTTGCCTCCTTCCAATAACAATGGGGCCTTCTCCACTGGGGGAGACATGAACTCACACCACCATAGGACAGCTGGACACTTCACCTCCAACTTCCTCCTGGTACTCTTTCCAGTGAGCTTCGCCAGACCCAAACAAACTCCAGGACAAAGCTTTTGCAAATAGGCTCTCAAGCTGAAGCCCCAGCTGGGACCATGATATCTTCTGGTGGCACGATCAGAAATCCCACCACAATGCAGAGCCCCTGCACAGTGGTCTCCTCCAGCAGGACTGGACCTGGGAACTCTGCCTCAGGCCCTAGGCTATTTGTGGGCTCTTTCACCACTCTCTGGCACACCTCTTCAGGGTTTACCTGCAGTCCCATAAATATTCAGGCTGCTTACTCTGTTCTTCTTCCCACTTTAAATCTAGAATCCTCTAGAATACAGGGGGAAGTAATCAGAGTAACAGCCTGTGAGACACCCGGCAGACCTAAACAATCAACCCCTGCTCCACTAATTACAGGGGAGCTAAATTATATTTATCTAGATTTACCTAGCAGCCTACTCTACACTAGGGTGCTACATCTCAACTCTAGAAGAGAGGGTTAAGGAGCTCAGAATACCCCAAAACAGCATAAAACTGGACAGGTATTCTGGTAATAGCAGTCATTAAATAGCAGCCTTTTGGTAATTGCTCGCCTTGTGAGAGCAGCCACTCAAGTCTATTACCCTGTAAGAGCAGCCACAGTCCTTTTTGAGTAGCAGTTTTTCTCTCTCTAATTAATTTGGTCCTTGATCCTTTAAAAGCAGTCAAAGATACTTTTATCTGTAGGCAAATAATCCTTCTTACAATGTCCAGAAGTAGCTTCTTCCCAGCCCCTCTGTGGCACTCTTCAACAAGAATAATTCCTTATAGATGCTTCTTCCAGGCAGCTTTTTTTTAGGCCATCTGCTTCCAGATGTACACTCCAGCAGGGCAGCTAAAGCTGTTGGACCTCCAGTACATGCCTTGGCTGAAGCAAGAGCCCTCTAGACCAGTCTTCTTCAGACCTTTTGTTCCAGAAGAACCAATGAAATAATGTTTAGGTCTCATCAACTGTTGCGAAAGCAAATTAAATAGTGATCAGCGAGAAGAATGCTCTCTACAGTAGTGGTCAGTGAGAAAAATGCCCCTTACTTTGGTGGTCAGTGGGAAAAATGCAACCATTACAGTGGTTGTCAGAATGCAACCCCAAAAGACAGTAAAAAAAAAATTGGCTTAATGCAACTGGTTCTACCAAGTGGCGTTGACCCTGGAACTATAAAGGCACCAGCAAATGGGAGGTAAATCTGCCACAGCCCAAGGAACCCCTAGCAATCTCAGGACGAACCCCAAGTTTCAATGGAACTATAGTTTAGAATGGCTGCTCAAGACAGACATCCTCTCCAGCATGAGCACTACAGGTAAGTTTTGTGTTGTTCTGCAGTGAAAAAAATAAACTGGACAGGACCATTTAAAATAAATGCACTGCATAATGAAACATGCCTGAATGCCCAAAAACACATTTGATGCAATACACCGCTTCGTGCTGTGAATGGACTCCTTAAGCTGAATTTCAGACAGATATATAGGACACAAATTAACTCCTTGGCGCCAAGCGCATGCATAAATGCGGCCTCTCGGGGGCTGGGCCTTGGCACCAAGAGGCCTGTATATTTGCGTACCCAATGTAAACAAAAAATGTGCCAAGAGCGTGCAACCTGCCTGCTCCCAGCACATTTACCGGCACCTCGCAGAAAGGTCCCAGTTAAGAGCTTTCCAATCATGTGACCCTCCAGTGACAGCCAGTCATGACCCTAAACCCCGCCCCACCTCCTGGCGTCACAAACCCCTTAAAAAGCCGGGAGGTGCCGTCACTAAAGGGTTAATGCGTCTCTTGGTGGTTCTAAAGGTAGAAGTTTGGGGGTTTTCTTATCCTAATGCATTTTCAGCATTAACCACTTCCCGTCCGGCCCATGTATATAAACGGCTGGACGGGGGTAATGCAGGAGCGGGTTGCTGTTCATAAACAGTGCCCACCATTTTGGACTGTGCGCGCTCTTTGGGAGCGCACGGCACTGCGATACGGTGCCCGCTGTGTCCGGAGGACACAGCGGAACTCCGATCGCTGTATGGGACCTCTGTGTGCGGTCCTGATCATGTGATCACTCCCTGACATCATTGCTTACTACATGTGAAATCTCTGAATGATCACAGAAATCACATGGTACAAAGCTATTCACAACAGCCTTGTACCATATGACAAGCTGCGACCAATCACAGCTCACACACTATTTCTCAATGGCTGCAAGAATGCAGCCAGACAGAAAGGGAAATGATTGCTTTTACAGACTTTATGGGTGTAAAAGCAATCAGTGTAAAAAAAAAAAGAAAAAAAAATCCTCATCACCCCCCACAAGTAATACAGTGCCACTATGGTGATGCTGTACTGCTAGCAGGGGCGGACTGACCATTTAGAAACTCGGGCACTGCCCGAGGGCCCAGGGTCAGTAGGGGGCACTATGAGATGCCCCTGGTACCTTTTTCATAGGCTTTTTTGAGTTTGGGCAAAGACACAGGGGCCCCATGATCCCCTATTGCCCGGGGGCCCCATGAGTTGTCAGTCCACCCCTGACTGCTAGGGTGACAGTATGTTAAAAAAAAAAAACATAAATAATAATATAAAAAAATAAAATAAACATGTAAAAAATTTTTTTTTTTAAATTTTGATTTTTGGTTATAAACTAATTTGGGTTACTTTTTTTACTAAAAAAATAACTGAATAAATTTTGGCCAAGATTTATGAAGAAAGATTATTTATTTGCAAAATTTTATTATAAAAGCACTTTTTTTCAAAAATTTTGGACTTTTTCATTTATATAGCAAAAAAAAATAAAAATCCCAGTGATGAATAAATACCACCAAAATAAAGCTTTATCTGTCTCAAAAAAATGCTGAAAATTTCATATGGGTACCGTGATGCATGACCGCGCAATTGTCATTCAAAGTGTGATAGCCCTGAAAGCTGAAAATTGGCCTGGACAGGAAGGGGGTAAAAATGTCTAGACATGAAGTAGTTAAAGAAGAACTCTGGCAAAATTTATATTTTTCCATGCAGAGGGTCTGTGCAGGCACTGCATGGGTTAACTGCTCCAGAGGGCACAAGGAAAAGCTATACTTACCTGATCCTTTGATCCTCCGGAAAACAACACTCCCCCACGTGGACTTTTCTTGCCGTCCTAATGTCCAGAGTCGATCTATGGGCGTGATGACGCCAAGAACAGTCCATTCACAAGACTGCTAGCATGTTGGGGGGCAGGAGCAGTGGGGGTCTTACGCTCAGAATATTGGCAGATTAGGTAAGTATATATCCATTCTGCAATCCCCTAGACAAAAACAAGCAGTTAACCCATGCAGTGTTGGCATAACCCCACTGCATTGGAAAATAAAAATTTTGCCCGGAGTTCTTCTTTAAGGTAAAACACAACTTCTGCATGCCATTTACCCCCCCCCCATACTTACCTGAGCCCAATCTCAATCCAGAGCTGTGCCCAAGAGCAGCAGAACTCTCCACTTTCTCTCTCCTCACTGGACATTGAGGTAGCAGCAGGAGCCATTGGCTTGGGTTGAGGCCGAACTGCACTGTGTGTGTCAATGGACACACATAGCACAGCTCAGAATTTAATCAGCAGGAGTGCCCCCATAGCATACTATGAGGGCACCCAGCAGGAGGGAGGAGCCCAGAATGCCAGTGGGAGACCCCAGAAGAGAAGGTTTCGGGGTTGCCTTGTGCAAAACCATTGCACAGAGCAGGTAAGTATAACATGCCTGTTATTTAAAAAACAAATCCTTTAGAATGACTTCAAGTGCAAGCTATGTACGTATCTGAATTTGACCTGGCGTCAGTCTTTCGCAGTTCTTGTACAGCAGAGCTCAGACTAAGAGAGAAAGAAGCAGTACAAGATGCCAATCACTCTATGTACTGACAAGAAGGCTGCTGACAGGAGGAGAGAGGATGAACTCATCACTATACTTCTTGTCCGGAGAGTTCCAGGACCACCTGGGCTCAGAGAAAGTGGGTTAAAGATTCTGGGCTATTCATTTTTATCATGTGCTTGTTGTTTGGAATTCTGCTTTAAAGCATTTTTACATTCCAACAGTATGTGCCTAAAGCTTTCTTTATGTTAACTTTCATAATCCTCTCCACAGCAGATTTAGATATGGAGGGTCAGCACTCTAATCCCATCAGGATTTATTTATGCAGTACTGTGAGTATAACACTGTGAGCATGCTTCCAGGGCAGAAGAGTTCAGGGATGACATAGGAAAAGTTCTTTTGCTTAACTCCAGTGTCTGCAGGGAGTTGCAGGACCTGCTTGTGCTGTCTGGCAGGAGTGCCTGGATCACACAGTAGACTGAACAGAGTTACAAATCCATTAGCAGCATAAATGCATTTCAGTTAGTTATGTCTTGGAAATTCGCTTTAACGAATTTCTCCTTACCATGAGTACTCGCAGTTGGATGCGCAGAAATCCCCCATAAAGCTGTGCGAATCTCGCTTACCACGACTGCAGCCAAACTACACGATTCCTGCCCATCCAAATACTTTGGTTCTGTTGAATTTGTGGGTGATGGAGCTCCGTTACCCTGGAATGATCACACGACACTCTAAGGCTGGTTGCAACTCACATAAGGGCCGGCTTTAGGCTCAGCTCTCTGTTTTTATTAAGAATACACACACGCCCCCCACATGAATAAAGTCAAACCCTCCCACCGAACAATGCAATGGGGAGTACCTATACAGAGGATATACATTCCAATTGGAGCATAGCCTTTGCTATTATCTATCACTGGTCCTCCCCCATGAGTCTTCTGAGGTCAGCAGACTTCCTCCCCTTCCCCCCTATGAGCCATCTGAGGTCATATTTCCTGTCCTACTAGCTTCTATTGGTATGCAAAATTCTCTGCACAAGCACTCCCTAAAAATATCAGTCTGTACCTGGATGGGCCCGATACGATCTTTATTAAAACACATCCATCCGAGATACAGTTTCAAGTTGGTAATGGGTTGTAAGATATGCATAAGCCTACACGTGGAGTTCACACCGCTTGCGCATTGCGTTATGAAGCCCACGTGATACCATGCTGCTGATATGTGGATACAGGCCCACGGTCTACTGACAGCAGCATTCGCATGGAATGCCGTGGTGGTATACACGCCGGTCTATAAGCGCAGATCTGCCATCTCATCCATTACCAAGCCGAGTACTGTAATACATACATTGTACATGGCATGGCCCAATTGCAGCCTTCAGAGCTTTAATTAAGCCACACGAGAGACATATGAATAACACGAATACATGACACATTTAAAGTTCGACCAACAATACAAAATTTCCATGACATTCCCTCCTGTTTTATCATATTCTCCTCGTGTCCCTTCTTGATCTTCTTCAGCTTGATGGGTGTAGTCTCAAACTTCAAAGAGTTCCTGTAGTTGTCCCTGAGAATAAAGCTCCACGGGGTACCTGAAACAACAAGACCCGACGCAGACTCGACGCAAACAGGCTTGATTGAAGCGATGATCCTCAAGAGCGTTGGAACCTTCACTACAGGAAGGCTCTTGCAAAAACCACAAACAGACTTGTGGTATGAATAAAGCTTGTGATCCCACGGTGGTCTGGGGAGATCCAGCAACAGATTCTCAAATTGCCCCTGCAGACGGGGCCACACAAGGCTGGTCTCGACCCAGACAGTTTTCCAAATCGCAGACACAAACCATGATGAGGCTTGAAGCTTGCTTGAAGGTCTTGGAGAATGTGGTCTTCAGAGAGATAAATTAGAGGGAAGCCAGGACGTAATCTGTAGAGAAGGTGGATGGTTGGTGAGGTCTTCCTCCGATCAGTGGTTGGAGTGGGATCCCAGGAGCGGGCATGGAGATGTGGTCGTCTGCCCGAGCTTGGTTTACACGGTCGATGAGGCAACAGGAACATCTCACCGCGGCATATAAAAGGCAGATGAAAAAGAGAAGCATCAGGATATACACTCCCACTTCCTTCAACCAAGATCCGATGGAGAACAGGAAATCTCCCAATCCTCCCAAACCCTTGAACGGATTCCAACCCTCACTAGCTATAGCTCTAGCTTTTCCCTGTAGTTCACTAACTTTGTCCATATGGGCCTGGACCTTGTCATCGGTGTCTTCTATCCAAGTACAACAATCCTCTCCGATGAACTCACAGAACCCCCCTTTGGCGGCTAAAAGATAATCGAGGGCCATCTTCTCCTGAAGCACTAAAATTCCCATCTGCCGTTGTTCTTGGGCAATTTCTCTGACAGCCTCTACGGTCTCGTTAAACATACTATCCACGATGACAGAAAAATTGTTCAGGCGCTTCATAAGTTCTATTCCCCATCCTGTCCATGAGGGGAACCAAGCCCATGCCTGGTCGCCCTCAGAGAACAGCTCCCTGCGAACTCTCCCTGCCATCCTTACCTTCTTGTGGACCATCAACTCTTCATGGTCCATCACTACATAGGATGCGGGGACTAGCTTTATGAGGGCACACAAACCTTTCGCGTTCTGGGGAAATGTTCTATAGGCTGCCGAACCACACAGAAAATAGTATGGACCTGTCAGAGCAGAACAGGAGGAGTTCCTCGTTCGGCCTCTGGTACTGAGCAACAGTTGCACAGACTGGGGGATTGCTCCCTCAGTCTGCACATCACATCCGTCCTTCCAACACACGTGGTCTGGTCGGTCAGTGTGGTTACTCAGAAAGGAAGTCTGGTTAGTCAGATTGACAGTTATACCTCCCTCGCAGGTGGTAATCCCAACAAACTTGTTACCTGTGCCAAAGCTGATGTTAAAGCACACCTGAGGGCTGCCTAGCTGCCCAGTTACCCATAATGGACTGACGAGGGTCCTACAGGAGCTAGAGCTAATATTGGTGCTGAAACTGATGTTACCTGCTAAAAATGTGTCATTAAGTTCTACCGACAAATGTCTACGTGGGGGCTGACCAGGGGTCCCTTGCTTTTTCATGCCGACGCGGATGTCATATAGGGCATGAACAGCGGCCATTGCGGACATGTGATGACTGGGTGGGGGCTTAGAGCATACCCAACAGTTGGTTTTGTTGGCGGTTCTGGCTAAACGCAGGTGCATTTTAAATAAAAGGTTGGGGTATCTGCCGTCTTTTCCTCCGTTCACACACATGTATGACA
Source organism: Staurois parvus (assembly GCF_062004578.1). NCBI lineage: Eukaryota > Metazoa > Chordata > Amphibia > Anura > Ranidae > Staurois > Staurois parvus. Next base: position 1,805,924 of record NW_028318372.1, read on the forward strand.
TACAAACAAAAAGAAAAAGGAAAATGACACCCCTCATTCTCTGGTGTAGCTGAAAAGCTTCTTGTAGTGGCTTGCGTGCACCCAGTTGTCTCGTCCCTCGAGTTTGAGTGAGGTAGGTGTCGTCAGCTGGACTTGGTATGGTCCGGTGAACCGTGGCTCGAGTCCGGTTCTTTGATGTTTCTTTAGGACGACCCAATCACCTGGCTCAATAGAAAGAACACCTGTTATTGTATTTGGATCGGGGAGCGATTCGCGAACCCGATGGTGTATCTTCTGCAGCTCCCGTTGCAGAGATTGCACATAACCTGTAAGCTGTGAATGCAAAGA